>NW_027461665.1:0-300000 GCF_050947455.1 Rhinoderma darwinii
ACTAGTGAGGCCTTAAGCTGTGTAACTTCTGCGTTCTGACGAGAGCAGGCACATTCAGCTTAGAATTGCCATTGACATTAAATGCTTTAATCCATAGTCCTTTTTAATCAATTGTGAAACAAAATCTAAACGACATAATAAAAAGTCAACCGCACCACGGATTCTCAGACAGTCTCCCACACTGGTAAGGCCTTAAGCTGTGTAACTTCTGCGATCTGACGAGAGCAGGGACATTCAGCTTAGAATGGCCATTGACATTAAATGCTTTAATCCATAGTCCTTTTTAATCGATTGTGAAACAAAATCTAAACGACATAATAAAAATTCAACCGCACCACGGATTCCCAGACAGTCTCCCACACTGGTACTAGCGAGGCCTTAAGCTGTGTAACTTCTGCGATCTGACGAGAGCAGGCACATTCAGCTTAGAATGGCCATTGACGTTAAATGCTTTAATCCATAGTCCTATTTAATCTATTGTGAAACAAAATCTAAACGACATAATAAAATTTCAACCGCACCACGGATTCCCAGACAGTCTCCCACACTGGTACTAGCGAGGCCTTAAGCTGTGTAACTTCTGCGATCTGACGAGAGCAGGGACATTCAGCTTAGAATGGCCATTGACATTAAATGCTTTAATCCATAGTCCTTTTTAATCGATTGTGAAACAAAATCTAAACGACATAATAAAAATGCAACCGCACCACGGATTCCCAGACACTCTCCCACACTGGTACTGGTGAGGCCTTAAGCTGTGTAACTTCTGCGTTCTGACGAGAGCAGGCACATTCAGCTTAGAATGGCCATTGACATTAAATGCTTTAATCCATAGTCCTTTTTAATCAATTGTGAAACAAAATCTAAACGACATAATAAAAAGTCAACCGCACCACGGATTCCCAGACAGTCTCCCACACTGGTACTGGTGAGGCCTTAAGCTGTGTAACTTCTGCGATCTGACGAGAGCAGGCACATTCAGCTTAGAATGGCCATTGACGTTAAATGCTTTAATCCATAGTCCTATTTAATCTATTGTGAAACAAAATCTAAACGACATAATAAAAAGTCAACCGCACCACGGATTCCCAGACAGTCTCCCACACTGGTACTAGCGAAGCGTTAAGCTGTGTAACTTCTGCGATCTAACGAGAGAAGGCAAATTCAGCTTAGAATGGCCATTGACATTAAAAGCCTTAATCCAAAGTCCTATTTAATCTATTGTGAAACAAAATCTAAACAACATAATAAAAAGTCAACCGCACCATGGATTCCCAGACTGTCTCCCACACTGGTACTAGCGAGGCCTTAAGCTGTGTAACTTCTGCGTTCTGACGAGAGCAGGAACATTCAGCTTAGAATTGCCATTGACGTTAAATGCTTTAATCCATAGTCCTATTTAATCTATTGTGAAACAAAATCTAAACGACATAACAAAAAGTCAACCGCACCACGGATTCCCAGACAGTCTCCCACACTGGTACTAGCGAGGCCTTAAGTTGTGTAACTTCTGCAATCTGACGAGAGCAGGCACATTCAGCTTAGAATGGCCATAGACATTGAATGCTTTAATCCATAGTCCTTTTTAATCGATTGTGAAACAAAATCTAAACGACATAATAAAAAGTCAACCGCACCACGGATTCCCAGACAGTCTCCCACACTGGTACTAGCGAGGCGTTAAGCTGTGTAACTTCTGCGATCTAACGAAAGCAGGCACATTCAGCTTAGAATGGCCATTGACATTAAATGCTTTAATCCATAGTCCTTTTTAATCGATTGTGAAACAAAATCTAAACGACATAATAAAAAGTCAACCGCACCACGGATTCCCAAACAGTCTCCCACACTGGTACTAGCGAGGCGTTAAGCTGTGTAACTTCTGCGATCTAACGAGAGCAGGCACATTCAGCTTAGAATGGCCATTAACATTAAATGCTTTAATCCATAGTTCTTTTTAATCGATTGTGAAACAAAATCTAAACGACATAATAAAAAGTCAACCGCACCACGGATTCCCAGACAGTCTCCCACACTGGTACTAGCGAGGCCTTAAGCTGTGTAACTTCTGCGATCTGACGAGAGCAGGCACATTCAGCTTAGAATGGCCATTGACATTAAATGCTTTAATCCATAGTCCTTTTTAATCGATTGTGAAACAAAATCTAAACGACATAATAAAAAGTCAACCGCACCACGGATTCCCAGACAGTCTCCCACACTGGTACTAGCGAGGCCTTAAGCTGTGTAACTTCTGCGATCTGACGAGAGCAGGCACATTCAGCTTAGAATGGCCATTGACATTAAATGCTTTAATCCATAGTCCTTTTTAATCGATTGTGAAACAAAATCTAAACGACATAATAAAAAGTCAACCGCACCACGGATTCCCAGACAGTCTCCCACACTGGTACTAGCGAGGCGTTAAGCTGTGTAACTTCTGCGATCTAACGAAAGCAGGCACATTCAGCTTAGAATGGCCATTGACATTAAATGCTTTAATCCATAGTCCTTTTTAATCGATTGTGAAACAAAATCTAAACGACATAATAAAAAGTCAACCGCACCACGCATTCCCAGACAGTCTCCCACACTGGTACTAGCGAGGCCTTAAGCTGTGTAACTTCTGCGATCTGACGAGAGCAGGCACATTCAGCTTAGAATGGCCATTGACATTAAATGCTTTAATCCATAGTCCTTTTTAATCGATTGTGAAACAAAATCTAAACGACATAATAAAAAGTCAACCGCACCACGGATTCCCAAACAGTCTCCCACACTGGTACTAGCGAGGCGTTAAGCTGTGTAACTTCTGCAATCTAACGAGAGCAGGCACATTCAGCTTAGAATGGCCATTAACATTAAATGCTTTAATCCATAGTTCTTTTTAATCGATTGTGAAACAAAATCTAAACGACATAATAAAAAGTCAACCGCACCACGGATTCCCAGACAGTCTCCCACACTGGTACTAGCGAGGCCTTAAGCTGTGTAACTTCTGCGATCTGACGAGAGCAGGCACATTCAGCTTAGAATGGCCATTGACATTAAATGCTTTAATCCATAGTCCTTTTTAATCGATTGTGAAACAAAATCTAAACGACATAATAAAAAGTCAACCGCACCACGTATTCCCAGACAGTCTCCCACACTGGTACTAGCGAGGCCTTAAGCTGTGTAACTTCTGCGATCTGACGAGAGCAGGCACATTCAGCTTAGAATGGCCATTGACGTTAAATGCTTTAATCCATAGTCCTATTTAATCTATTGTGAAACAAAATCTAAACGACATAATAAAAAGTCAACCGCACCACGGATTCCCAGACAGTCTCCCACACTGGTACTAGCGAGGCCTTAAGCTGTGTAACTTCTGCGATCTGACGAGAGCAGGCACATTCAGCTTAGAATGGCCATTTACATTAAATGCTTTAATCCATAGTCCTTTTTAATCGATTGTGAAACAAAATCTAAACGACATAATAAAAAGTCAACCGCACCACGGATTCCCAGACAGTCTCCCACACTGGTACTAGCGAGGCCTTAAGCTGTGTAACTTCTGCGATCTGACGAGAGCAGGGACATTCAGCTTAGAATGGCCATTGACATTAAATGCTTTAATCCATAGTCCTTTTTAATCGATTGTGAAACAAAATCTAAACGACATAATAAAAAGTCAACCGCACCACGGATTCCCAGACAGTCTCCCACACTGGTACTAGCGAGGCCTTAAGCTGTGTAACTTCTGCGATCTGACGAGAGCAGGCACATTCAGCTTAGAATGGCCATTGACATTAAATGGTTTAATCCATAGTCCTTTTTAATCGATTGTGAAACAAAATCTAAACGACATAATAAAAAGTCAACCGCTCCACGGATTCCCAGACAGTCTCCCACACTGGTACTAGCGAGGCCTTAAGCTGTGTAACTTCTGCGATCTGACGAGAGCAGGCACATTCAGCTTAGAATGGCCATTGACTTTAAAAGCCTTAATCCATAGTCCTATTTAATCTATTGTGAAACAAAATCTAAACAACATAATAAAAAGTCAACCGCACCACAGATTCCCAGAGAGTCTCCCACACTGGTACTAGCGAGGCGTTAAGCTGTGTAACTTCTGCGATCTGACGAGAGCAGGCACATTCAGCTTAGAATGGCCATTGACTTTAAATGCTTTAATCCATAGTCCTTTTTAATCGAATGTGAAACAAAATCTAAACGACATAATAAAAAGTCAACCGCACCACGGATTCCCAGACAGTCTCCCACACTGGTACTAGCGAGGCCTTAAGCTGTGTAACTTCTGCGATCTGACGAGAGCAGGCACATTCAGCTTAGAATGGCCATTGACGTTAAATGCTTTAATCCATAGTCCTATTTAATCTATTGTGAAACAAAATCTAAACGACATAATAAAAAGTCAACCGCACCACGGATTCCCAGACAGTCTCCCACACTGGTACTAGCGAGGCCTTAAGCTGTGTAACTTCTGCGATCTGACGAGAGCAGGCACATTCAGCTTAGAATGGCCATTGACATTAAATGCTTTAATCCATAGTCCTTTTTAATCGATTGTGAAACAAAATCTAAACGACATAATAAAAAGTCAACCGCACCACGGATTCCCAGACAGTCTCCCACACTGGTACTAGCGAGGCCTTAAGCTGTGTAACTTCTGCGATCTGACGAGAGCAGGCGAATTCAGCTTAGAATGGCCATTGACATTAAATGCTTTAATCCATAGTCCTTTTTAATCGATTGTGAAACAAAATCTAAACGACATAATAAAAAGTCAACCGCACCACGGATTCCCAGACAGTCTCCCACACTGGTACTAGCGAGGCCTTAAGCTGTGTAACTTCTGCTATCTGACGAGAGCAGGGACATTCAGCTTAGAATGGCCATTGACATTAAATGCTTTAATCCATAGTCCTTTTTAATCGATTGTGAAACAAAATCTAAACGACATAATAAAAACTCAACCGCACCACGGATTCCCAGACAGTCTCCCACACTGGTACTAGCGAGGCCTTAAGCTGTGTAACTTCTGCGATCTGACAAGAGCAGGCACATTCAGCTTAGAATGGCCATTGACATTAAATGCTTTAATCCATAGTCCTTTTTAATCGATTGTGAAACTAAATCTAAACGACATAATAAAAACTCAACCGCACCACGGATTCCCAGACAGTCTCCCACACTGGTACTAGCGAGGCCTTAAGCTGTGTAACTTCTGCGATCTGACAAGAGCAGGCACATTCAGCTTAGAATGGCCATTGACATTAAATGCTTTAATCCATAGTCCTTTTTAATCGATTGTGAAACAAAATCTAAACGACATAATAAAAAGTCAAACGCACCACGGATTCCTAGACAGTCTCCCACACTGGTACTAGCGAGGCCTTAAGCTGTGTAACTTCTGCGATCTGACGAGAGCAGGCACATTCAGCTTAGAATGGCCATTGACATTAAATGCTTTAATCCATAGTCCTTTTTAATCGATTGTGATACAAAATCTAAACGACATAATAAAAAAGTCAACCGCTCCACGGATTCCCAGACAGTCTCCCACACTTGTACTAGCGAGGCCTTAAGCTGAGTAACTTCTGCGATCTGACGAGAGCAGGCACATTCAGCTTAGAATGGCCATTGACATTAAATGCTTTAATCCATAGTCCTTTTTAATCGATTGTGAAACAAAATCTAAACGACATAATAAAAAGTCAACCGCACCACGGATTCCCAGACAGTCTCCCACACTGGTACTAGCGAGGCCTTAAGCTGTGTAACTTCTGCGATCTGACGAGAGCAGGGACATTCAGCTTAGAATGGCCATTGACATTATATGCTTTAATCCATAGTCCTTTTTAATCGATTGTGAAACAAAATCTAAACGACATAATAAAAATTCAACCGCACCACGGATTCCCAGACAGTCTCCCACACTGGTACTAGCGAGGCCCTAAGCTGTGTAACTTCTGCGATCTGACGAGAGCAGGCACATTCAGCTTAGAATAGCCATTGACTTTAAATGCTTTAATCCATAGTCCTATTTAATCTATTGTGAAACAAAATCTAAACGACATAATAAAAATTCAACCGCACCACGGATTCCCAGATAGTCTCCCACACTGGTACTAGCGAGGCCTTAAGCTGTGTAACTTCTGCGATCTGACGAGAGCAGGGACATTCAGCTTAGAATGGCCATTGACATTAAATGCTTTAATCCATAGTCCTTTTTAATCGATTGTGAAACAAAATCTAAACGACATAATAAAAATTCAACCGCACCACGGATTCCCAGACACTCTCCCACACTGGTACTAGCGAGGCCTTAAGCTGTGTAACTTCTGCGTTCTGACGAGAGCAGGCACATTCAGCTTAGAATGGCCATTGACGTTAAATTCTTTAATCCATAGTCCTTTTTAATCAATTGTGAATCAAAATCTAAACGACATAATAAAAAGTCAACCGCACCACGGATTCCCAGACCGTCTCCCACACTGGTACTGGTGAGGCCTTAAACTGTGTAACTTCTGCGATCTGACGAGAGCAGGCACATTCAGCTTAGAATGGCCATTGACGTTAAATGCTTTAATCCATAGTCCTATTTAATCTATTGTGAAACAAAATCTAAACGACATAATAAAAATTCAACCGCACCACGGATTCCCAGACAGTCTCCCACACTGGTACTTGCGAGGCCTTAAGCTGTGTAACTTCTGCGATCTGACAAGAGCAGGCACATTCAGCTTAGAATGGCCATTGACATTAAATGCTTTAATCCATAGTCCTTTTTAATCGATTGTGAAACAAAATCTAAACGACATAATGAAAAGTCAAACGCACCACGGATTCCTAGACAGTCTCCCACACTGGTACTAGCGAGGCCTTAAGCTGTCTAACTTCTGCGATCTGACGAGAGCAGGCACATTCAGCTTAGAATGGCCATTGACATTAAATGCTTTAATCCATAGTCCTTTTTAATCGATTGTGATACAAAATCTAAACGACATAATAAAAAAGTCAACCGCTCCACGGATTCCCAGACAGTCTCCCACACTGGTACTAGCGAGGCCTTAAGCTGAGTAACTTCTGCGATCTGACGAGAGCAGGCACATTCAGCTTAGAATGGCCATTGACATTAAATGCTTTAATCCATAGTCCTTTTTAATCGATTGTGAAACAAAATCTAAACAACATAATAAAAAGTCAACCGCACCACAGATTCCCAGAGAGTCTCCCACACTGGTACTAGCGAGGCCTTAAGCTGTGTAACTTCTGCAATCTGACGAGAGCAGGCACATTCAGCTTAGAATGGCCATTGACGTTAAATGCTTTAATCCATAGTCCTATTTAATCTATTGTGAAACAAAATCTAAACGACATAATAAAAATTCAACCGCACCACGGATTCCAAGACAGTCTCCCACACTGGTACTAGCGAGGCCCTAAGCTGTGTAACTTCTGCGATCTGACGAGAGCAGGCACATTCAGCTTAGAATAGCCATTGCCTTAAAATGCTTTAATCCATAGTCCTATTTAATCTATTGTGAAACAAAATCTAAACGACATAATAAAAAGTCAACCGCACCACGGATTCCCAGACAGTCTCCCACACTGGTACTAGCGAGGCGTTAAGCTGTGTAACTTCTGCGATCTAACGAGAGCAGGCACATTCAGCTTAGAATGGCCATTGACATTAAATGCTTTAATCTATAGTCCTTTTTAATCGATTGTGAAACAAAATCTAAACGACATAATAAAAAGTCAACCGCACCACGGATTCCCAGACAGTCTCCCACACTGGTATTAGCGAGGCCTTAAGCTGTGTAACTTCTGCGATCTGACGAGAGCAGGCACATTCAGCTTAGAATGGCCATTGACTTTAAAAGCCTTAATCCATAGTCCTATTTAATCTATTGTGAAACAAAATCTAAACAACATAATAAAAAGTCAACCGCACCACAGATTCCCAGAGAGTCTCCCACACTGGTACTAGCGAGGCCTTAAGCTGTGTAACTTCTGCGATCTGACGAGAGCAGGCACATTCAGCTTAGAATGGCCATTGACGTTAAATGCTTTAATCCATAGTCCTATTTAATCTATTGTGAAACAAAATCTAAACGACATAATATAAATTCAACCGCACCACGGATTCCCAGACAGTCTCCCACACTGGTACTAGCGAGGCCTTAAGCTGTGTAACTTCTGCGATCTGACGAGAGCAGGGACATTCAGCTTAGAATGGCCATTGACATTAAATGCTTTAATCCATAGTCCTTTTTAATCGATTGTGAAACAAAATCTAAACGACATAATAAAAATTCAACCGCACCACGGATTCCCAGACACTCTCCCACACTGGTACTAGCGAGGCCTTAAGCTGTGTAACTTCTGCGTTCTGACGAGAGCAGGCACATTCAGCTTAGAATGGCCATTGACGTTAAATGCTTTAATCCATAGTCCTTTTTAATCAATTGTGAATCAAAATCTAAACGACATAATAAAAAGTCAACCGCACCATGGATTCCCAGACCTTCTCCCACACTGGTACTGGTGAGGCCTTAAGCTGTGTAACTTCTGCGATCTGACGAGAGCAGGCACATTCAGCTTAGAATGGCCATTGACGTTAAGTGCTTTAATCCATAGTCCTATTTAATCTATTGTGAAACAAAATCTAAACGACATAATAAAAAATCAACCGCACCACGGATTCCCAGACAGTCTCCCACACTGGTACTAGCAAGGCCTTAAGCTGTGTAACTTCTACGATCTGACGAGAGCAGGCACATTCAGCTTAGAATGGCCATTGACGTTAAATGCTTTAATCCATACTCCTTTTTAATCAATTGTGAAACAAAATCTAAACGACATAATAAAAAGTCAACCGCACCACGGATTCCCAGTCCGTCTCCTACACTGGTACTGGTGAGGCCTTAAGCTGTGTAACTTCTGCGATCTGACGAGAGCAGGCACATTCAGCTTAGAATGGCCATTGACGTTTAATGCTTTAATCCATAGTCCTATTTAATCTATTGTGAAACAAAATCTAAACGACATAATAAAAAGTCAACCGCACCACGGATTCCCAGACTGTCTCCCACACTGGTACTAGCGAGGCCTTAAGCTGTGTAACTTCTGCGTTCTGACGAGAGCAGGCACATTCAGCTTAGAATTGCCATTGACGTTAAATGCTTTAATCCATAGTCCTATTTAATCTATTGTGAAACATAATCTAAACGACATAATAAAAAGTCAACCGCACCACGGATTCCCAGACAGTCTCCCACACTGGTACTAGCGAGGCCTTAAGCTGTGTAATTTCTGCAATCTGACGAGAGCAGGCACATTCAGCTTAGAATGGCCATTGACATTGAATGCTTTAATCCAAAGTCCTTTTTAATCGATTGTGAAACAAAATCTAAACGACATAATAAAAAGTCAACCGCACCACGGATTCCCAGACAGTCTCCCACACTGGTACTAGCGAGGCCTTAAGCTGTGTAACTTCTGCGATCTGACGAGAGCAGGCACATTCAGCTTAGAATGGCCATTGACATTAAATGCTTTAATCCATAGTCCTTTTTAATCGATTGTGAAACAAAATCTAAACGACATAATAAAAAGTCAACCGCACCACAGATTCCCAGACAGTCTCCCACACTGGTACTAGCGAGGCGTTAAGCTGTGTAACTTCTGCGATCTAACGAGAGCAGGCACATTCAGCTTAGAATGGCCATTGACATTAAATGCTTTAATCCATAGTCCTTTTTAATCGATTGTGAAACAAAATCTAAACGACATAATAAAAAGTCAACCGCACCACGGATTCCCAGACAGTCTCCCACACTGGTACTAGCGAGGCCTTAAGCTGTGTAACTTCTGCGATCTGACGAGAGCAGGCACATTCAGCTTAGAATGGCCATTGACATTAAATGCTTTAATCCATAGTCCTTTTTAATCGATTGTGAAACAAAATCTAAACGACATAATAAAAAGTCAACCGCACCACGGATTCCCAGACAGTCTCCCACACTGGTACTAGCGAGGCGTTAAGCTGTGTAACTTCTGCGATCTAACGAGAGCAGGCACATTCAGCTTAGAATGGCCATTGCCATTAAATGCTTTAATCCATAGTCCTTTTTAATCGATTGTGAAACAAAATCTAAACGACATAATAAAAAGTCAACCGCACCACGGATTCCCAGACAGTCTCCCACACTGGTACTAGCGAGGCCTTAAGCTGCGTAACTTCTGCGATCTGACGAGAGCAGGCACATTCAGCTTAGAATGGCCATTGACATTAAATGCTTTAATCCATAGTCCTTTTTAATCGATTGTGAAACAAAATCTAAACAACATAATAAAAAGTCAACCGCACCACGGATTCCAAGACAGTCTCCCACACTGGTACTAGCGAGGCCTTAAGCTGTGTAACTTCTGCGATCTGACGAGAGCAGGCACATTCCGCTTAGAATTGCCATTGACATTAAATGCTTTAATCCATAGTCCTTTTTAATCGATTGTGAAACAAAATCTAAACGACATAATAAAAAGTCAACCGCTCCACGGATTCCCAGACAGTCTCCCACACTGGTACTAGCGAGGCCTTAAGCTGAGTAACTTCTGCGATTTGACGAGAGCAGGCACATTCAGCTTAGAATGGCGATTGACATTAAATGCTTTAATCCATAGTCCTTTTTAATCGATTGTGAAACAAAATCTAAACGACATAATAAAAAGTCAACCGCACCACGGATTCCCAGACAGTCTCCCACACTGGTACTAGCGAGGCCTTAAGCTGTGTAACTTCTGCGATCTGACGAGAGCAGGGACATTCAGCTTAGAATGGCCATTGACATTAAATGCTTTAATCTATAGTCCTTTTTAATCGATTGTGAAACAAAATCTAAACGACATAATAAAAAGTCAACCGCACCACGGATTCCCAGACAGTCTCCCACACTGGTACTAGCGAGGCCTTAAGCTGTGTAACTTCTGCGATCTGACGAGAGCAGGCACATTCAGCTTAGAATAGCCATTGACATTAAATGCTTTAATCCATAGTCCTTTTTAATCGATTGTGAAACAAAATCTAAACGACATAATAAAAAGTCAACCGCACCACAGATTCCCAGACAGTCTCCCACACTGGTACTAGCGAGGCGTTAAGCTGTGTAACTTCTGCGATCTAACGAGAGCAGGCACATTCAGCTTAGAATGGCCATTGACATTAAATGCTTTAATCCATAGTCCTTTTTAATCGATTGTGAAACAAAATCTAAACGACATAATAAAAAGTCAACCGCACCACGGATTCCCAGACAGTCTCCCACACTGGTACTAGCGAGGCCTTAAGCTGTGTAACTTCTGCGATCTGACGAGAGCAGGCACATTCAGCTTAGAATGGCCGTTGACATTAAATGCTTTAATCCATAGTCCTTTTTAATCGATTGTGAAACAAAATCTAAACGACATAATAAAAAGTCAACCGCACCACGGATTCCCAGACAGTCTCCCACACTGGTACTAGCGAGGCGTTAAGCTGTGTAATTTCTGCGATCTAACGAGGGCAGGCACATTCAGCTTAGAATGGCCATTGACATTAAATGCTTTAATCCATAGTCCTTTTTAATCGATTGTGAAACAAAATCTAAACGACATAATAAAAAGTCAACCGCACCACGGATTCCCAGACAGTCTCCCACACTGGTACTAGCGAGGCCTTAAGCTGCGTAACTTCTGCGATCTGACGAGAGCAGGCACATTCAGCTTAGAATGGCCATTGACATTAAATGCTTTAATCCATAGTCCTTTTTAATCGATTGTGAAACAAAATCTAAACGACATAATAAAAAGTCAACCGCACCACGGATTCCAAGACAGTCTCCCACACTGGTACTAGCGAGGCCTTAAGCTGTGTAACTTCTGCGATCTGATGAGAGCAGGCACATTCCGCTTAGAATTGCCATTGACATTAAATGCTTTAATCCATAGTCCTTTTTAATCGATTGTGAAACAAAATCTAAACGACATAATAAAAAGTCAACCGCTCCACGGATTCCCAGACAGTCTCCCACACTGGTACTAGCGAGGCCTTAAGCTGAGTAACTTCTGCGATTTGACGAGAGCAGGCACATTCAGCTTAGAATGGCGATTGACATTAAATGCTTTAATCCATAGTCCTTTTTAATCGATTGTGAACCAAAATCTAAACGACATAATAAAAAGTCAACCGCACCACGGATTCCCAGACAGTCTCCCACACTGGTACTAGCGAGGCCTTAAGCTGTGTAACTTCTGCGATCTGACGAGAGCAGGGACATTCAGCTTAGAATGGCCATTGACATTAAATGCTTTAATCTATAGTCCTTTTTAATCGATTGTGAAACAAAATCTAAACGACATAATAAAAATTCAACCGCACCATGGATTCCCAGACAGTCTCCCACACTGGTACTAGTGAGGCCTTAAGCTGTGTAACTTCTGCGTTCTGACGAGAGCAGGCACATTCAGCTTAGAATTGCCATTGACGTTAAATGCTTTAATCCATAGTCCTTTTTAATCAATTGTGAAACAAAATCTAAACGACATAATAAAAAGTCAACCGCACCACGGATTCCCAGACAGTTTCCCACACTGGTACTGGTGTGGCCTTAAGCTGTGTAACTTCTGCGATCTGACGAGAGCAGGGACATTCAGCTTAGAATGGCCATTGACATTAAATGCTTTAATCCATAGTCCTTTTTAATCGATTGTGAAACAAAATCTAAACGACATAATAAAAATTCAACCGCACCACGGATTCCCAGACAGTCTCCCACACTGGTACTAGCGAGGCCTTAAGCTGTGTAACTTCTGCGATCTGACGGGGGCAGGCACATTCAGCTTAGAATGGCCATTGACGTTAAACGCTTTAATCCATAGTCCTATTTAATCTATTGTGAAACAAAATCTAAACGACATAATAAAAAGTCAACCGCACCACGGATTCCCAGACAGTCTCCCACACTGGTACTAGCGAGGCGTTAAGCTGTGTAACTTCTGCGATCTAACGAGAGCAGGCACATTCAGCTTAGAATGGCCATTGACATTAAATGCTTTAATCTATAGTCCTTTTTAATCGATTGTGAAACAAAATCTAAACGACATAATAAAAAGTCAACCGCACCACGGATTCCCAGACAGTCTCCCACACTGGTACTAGCAAGGCCTTAAGCTGTGTAACTTCTGCGATCTGAAGAGAGCAGGCACATTCAGCTTAGAATGGCCATTGACTTTAAAAGCCTTAAACCATAGTCCTATTTAATCTATTGTGAAACAAAATCTAAACAACATAATAAAAAGTCAACCGCACCACAGATTCCCAGAGAGTCTCCCACACTGGTACTAGCGAGGCCTTAAGCTGTGTAACTTCTGCGATCTGACGAGAGCAGGCACATTCAGCTTAGAATGGCCATTGACGTTAAATGCTTTAATCCATAGTCCTATTTAATCTATTGTGAAACAAAATCTAAACGACATAATAAAAATTTAACCGCACCACGGATTCCCAGACAGTCTCCCACACTGGTACTAGCGAGGCCTTAAGCTGTGTAACTTCTGCGTTCTGACGAGAGCAGGCACATTCAGCTTAGAATGGCCATTGACGTTAAATGCTTTAATCCATAGTCCTTTTTAATCAATTGTGAAACAAAATCTAAACGACATAATAAAAAGTCAACCGCACCACGGATTCCCAGACAGTCTCCCACACTGGTACTGGTGAGGCCTTAAGCTGTGTAACTTCTGCGATCTGACGAGAGCAGGCACATTCAGCTTAGAATGGCCATAGACATTAAAAGCTTTAATCCATAGTCCTATTTAATCTATTGTGAAACAAAATCTAAACAACATAATAAAAAGTCAACCACACCACAGATTCCCAGAGAGTCTCCCACACTGGTACTAGCGAGGCCTTAAGCTGTGTAACTTCTGCGATCTGACGAGAGCAGGCACATTCAGCTTAGAATGGCCATTGACATTAAATGCTTTAATCCATAGTCCTTTTTAATCGATTGTGAAACAAAATTTAAACGACATAATAAAAATTCAACCGCACCACGGATTCCCAGACAGTCTCCCACACTGGTACTAGCGAGGCCTTAAGCTGTGTAACTTCTGCGATCTGACGAGAGCAGGCACATGCAGCTTAGAATGGCCATTGACGTTAAAAGCTTTTATCCATAGTCCTATTTAATCTATTGTGAAACAAAATCTAAACGACTTAATAAAAAGTCAACCGCACCACGGATTCCCAGACAGTCTCCCACACTGGTACTAGCGAGGCCTTAAGCTGTGTAACTTCTGCGATCTGACGAGAGCAGGCACATTCAGCTTAGAATGGCCATTGACATTAAAAGCCTTAATCCATAGTCCTATTTAATCTATTGTGAAACAAAATCTAAACAACATAATAAAAAGTCAACCGCACCACGGATTCCCAGACAGTCTCCCACACTGGTACTAGCGAGGCCCTAAGCTGTGTAACTTCTGCGATCTGACGAGAGCAGGCACATTCAGCTTAGAATGGCCATTGACATTAAATGCTTTAATCCATAGTCCTTTTTAATCGATTGTGAAACAAAATCTAAACGACATAATAAAAGTCAACCGCACCACGGATTCCCAGACAGTCTCCCACACTGGTACTAGCGAGGCCTTAAGCTGTGTAACTTCTGCGATCTGACGAGAGCAGGCACATTCAGCTTAGAATGGCCATTGACATTAAATGCTTTAATCCATAGTCCTTTTAATCGATTGTGAAACAAAATCTAAACGACATAATAAAAAGTCAACCGCACCACGGATTCCCAGACAGTCTCCCACACTGGTACTAGCGAGGCATTAAGCTGTGTAACTTCTGCGATCTAACGAGAGCAGGTACATTCAGCTTAGAATGGCCAAATATGTTAAACGCTTTAATCCATAGTCCTATTTAATCTATTGTGAAACAAAATCTAAACGACATAATACAAAGTTAACCGCACCACGGATTCCCAGACAGTCTCCCACATTGGTACTAGCGAGGCGTTAAGCTGTGTGACTTCTGCGATCTAACGAAAGCAGGCACATTCAGCTTAGAATGGCCATTGACATTAAATGCTTTAATCCATAGTCCTTTTTAATCGATTGTGAAACAAAATCTAAACGACATAATAAAAAGTCAACCGCACCACGGATTCCCAGACAGTCTCCAACACTGGTACTAGCGAGGCCTTAAGCTGTGTAACTTCTGCGATCTGACGAGAGCAGGCACATTCAGTTTAGAATGGCCATTGACATTAAATGCTTTAATCCATAGTCCTTTTTAATCGATTGTGAAACAAAATCTAAACGACATAATAAAAAGTCAACCGCACCACGGATTCCCAGACAGTCTCCCACACTGGTACTAGCGAGGCCTTAAGCTGTGCAACTTCTGCAATCTGACGAGAGCAGGGAAATTCAGCTTAGAATGGCCATTGACATTAAATGCTTTAATCCATAGTCCTTTTTAATCGATTGTGAAACAAAATCTAAACGACATAATAAAAATTCAACCGCACCACGGATTCCCAGACAGTCTCCCACACTGGTACTAGCGAGGCCTTAAGCTGTGTAACTTCTGCGATCTGACGAGAGCAGGCACATTCAGCTTAGAATGGCCACTGACATTAAAAGCCTTAATCCATAGTCCTATTTAATCTATTGTGAAACAAAATCTAAACAACATAATAAAAAGCCAACCGCACCACGGATTCCCAGACAGTCTCCCACACTGGTACTAGCGAGGCCTTAAGCTGTGTAACTTCCGCGATCTGACGAGAGCAGGGACATTCAGCTTAGAATGGCCATTGACATTAAATGCTTTAATCCATAGTCCTTTTTAATCGATTGTGAAACAAAATCTAAACGACATAATAAATATTCAACCGCACCACGGATTCCCAGACAGTCTCCCACACTGGTACTAGCGAGGCATTAAGCTGTGTAACTTCTGCGTTCTGACGAGAGCAGGCACATTCAGCTTAGAATGGCCATTGACGTTAAATGCTTTAATCCATAGTCCTATTTAATCTATTGTGAAACAAAATCTAAACGACATAATAAAAAGTCAACCGCACCACGGATTCCCAGACAGTCTCCCACACTGTAACTAGCGAGGCGTTAAGCTGTGTAACTTCTGCGATCTAACGAGAGCAGGCACATTCAGCTTAGAATGGCCATTGACATTAAATGCTTTAATCCATAGTCCTTTTTAATCGATTGTCAAACAAAATCTAAACGACATAATAAAAAGTCAACCGCACCACGGATTCCCAGACAGTCTCCCACACTGGTACTAGCGAGGTTTTAAGCTGTGAAACTTCTGCGATCTAACGAGAGCAGGCACATTCAGCTTCGAATGGCCATTGACATTAAATGCTTTAATCCATAGTCCTTTTTAATCGATTGTGAAACAAAATCTAAACGACATAATAAAAAGTCAACCGCACCACGGATTCCCAGACAGTCTCCCACACTGGTACTAGCGAGGCCTTAAGCTGTGTAACTTCTGCGATCTGACGAGAGCAGGGACATTCAGTTTAGAATGGCCATTGACATTAAATGCTTTAATCCATAGTCCTTTTTAATCGATTGTGAAACAAAATCGAAACGACATAATAAAAAGTCAACCGCACCACGGATTCCGAGACAGTCTCCCACACTGGTACTAGCGAGGCCTTAAACTGTGTAACTTCTGCGATCTGACGAGAGCATGGACATTCAGCTTAGAATGGCTATTGACATTAAATGCTTTAATCCATAGTCCTTTTTAATCGATTGTGAAACAAAATCTAAACGACATAATAAAAAGTCAACCGCACCACGGATTCCCAGACAGTCTCCCACACTGGTACTAGCGAGGCATTAAGCTGTGTAACTTCTGCGATCTAACGAGAGCAGGTACATTCAGCTTAGAATGGCCAAATACGTTAAACGCTTTAATCCATAGTCCTATTTAATCTATTGTGAAACAAAATCTAAACGACATAATACAAAGTTAACCGCACCACGGATTCCCAGACAGTCTCCCACATTGGTACTAGCGAGGCGTTAAGCTGTGTAACTTCTGCGATCTAACGAAAGCAGGCACATTCAGCTTAGAATGGCCATTGACATTAAATGCTTTAATCCATAGTCCTTTTTAATCGATTGTGAAACAAAATCTAAACGACATAATAAAAAGTCAACCGCACCACGGATTCCCACACAGTCTCCCACACTGGTACTAGCGAGGCGTTAAGCTGTGTAACTTCTGCGATCTAACGAGAGCAGGCACATTCAGCTTAGAATGGCCATTGACATTAAAAGCCTTAATCCATAGTCCTATTTAATCTATTGTGAAACAAAATCTAAACAACATAATAAAAAGTCAACCGCACCACGGATTCCCAGACTGTCTCCCACACTGGTACTAGCGAGGCCTTAAGCTGTGTAACTTCTGCGATCTGACGAGAGCAGGGACATTCAGCTTAGAATGGCCATTGACGTTAAATGCCTTAATCCATAGTCCTATTTAATCTATTGTGAAACAAAATCTAAACGACATAATAAAAAGTCAACCGCACCACGGATTCCCAGACAGTCTCCCACACTGGTACTAGCGAGGCCTTAAGCTGTGTAACTTCTGCGATCTGACGAGAGCAGGGACATTCAGCTTAGAATGGCCATTGACATTAAATGCTTTAATCCATAGTCCTTTTTAATCGATTGTGAAACAAAATCTAAACGACATAATAAAAAGTCAACCGCACCACGGATTCCCAGACAGTCTCCCACACTGGTACTAGCGAGGCCTTAAGCTGTGTAACTTCTGCGATCTGACGAGAGCAGGCACATTCAGCTTAGAATGGCCATTGACGTTAAATTCTTTAATCCATAGTCCTATTTAATCTATTGTGAAACAAAATCTAAACGACATAATAAAAAGTCAACCGCACCACGGATTCCCAGACAGTCTCCCACACTGGAACTAGCGAGGCGTTAAGCTGTGTAACTTCTGCGATCTAACGAGAGCAGGCACATTCAGCTTAGAATGGCCATTGACATTAAATGCTTTAATCCATAGTCCTTTTTAATCGATTGTGAAACAAAATCTAAACGACATAATAAAAAGTCAACCGCACCACGGATTCCCAGACAGTCTCCCACACTGGTACTAGCGAGGTTTTAAGCTGTGAAACTTCTGCGATCTAACGAGAGCAGGCACATTCAGCTTCGAATGGCCATTGACATTAAATGCTTTAATCCATAGTCCTTTTTAATCGATTGTGAAACAAAATCTAAACGACATAATAAAAAGTCAACCGCACCACGGATTCCCAGACAGTCTCGCACACTGGTACTAGCGAGGCCTTAAGCTGTGTAACTTCTGCGATCTGACGAGAGCAGGGACATTCAGTTTAGAATGGCCATTGACATTAAATGCTTTAATCCATAGTCCTTTTTAATCGATTGTGAAACAAAATCGAAACGACATAATAAAAAGTCAACCGCACCACGGATTCCGAGACAGTCTCCCACACTGGTACTAGCGAGGCCTTAAGCTGTGTAACTTCTGCGATCTGACGAGAGCATGGACATTCAGCTTAGAATGGCTATTGACATTAAATGCTTTAATCCATAGTCCTTTTTAATCGATTGTGAAACAAAATCTAAACGACATAATAAAAAGTCAACCGCACCACGGATTCCCAGACAGTCTCCCACACTGGTACTAGCGAGGCATTAAGCTGTGTAACTTCTGCGATCTAACGAGAGCAGGTACATTCAGCTTAGAATGGCCAAATACGTTAAACGCTTTAATCCATAGTCCTATTTAATCTATTGTGAAACAAAATCTAAACGACATAATACAAAGTTAACCGCACCACGGATTCCCAGACAGTCTCCCACATTGGTACTAGCGAGGCGTTAAGCTGTGTAACTTCTGCGATCTAACGAAAGCAGGCACATTCAGCTTAGAATGGCCATTGACATTAAATGCTTTAATCCATAGTCCTTTTTAATCGATTGTGAAACAAAATCTAAACGACATAATAAAAAGTCAACCGCACCACGGATTCCCAGACAGTCTCCCACACTGGTACTAGCGAGGCCTTAAGCTGTGTAACTTCTGCGATCTGACGAGAGCAGGCACATTCAGTTTAGAATGGCCATTGACATTAAATGCTTTAATCCATAGCCCTTTTTAATCGATTGTGAAACAAAATCTAAACGACATAATAAAAAGTCAACCGCACCACGGATTCCCAGACAGTCTCCCACACTGGTACTAGCGAGGCCTTAAGCTGTGTAACTTCTGCGATCTGACGAGAGCAGGCACATTCAGCTTAGAATAGCCACTGACATTAAAAGCCCTAATCCATAGTCCTATTTAATCTATTGTGAAACAAAATCTAAACAACATAATAAAAAGCCAACCGCACCACGGATTCCCAGACAGTCTCCCACACTGGTACTAGCGAGGCCTTAAGCTGTGTAACTTCCGCGATCTGACGAGAGCAGGGACATTCAGCTTAGAATGGCCATTGACATTAAATGCTTTAATCCATAGTCCTTTTTAATCGATTGTGAAACAAAATCTAAACGACATAATAAATATTCAACCGCACCACGGATTCCCAGACAGTCTCCCACACTGGTACTAGCGAGGCATTAAGCTGTGTAACTTCTGCGTTCTGACGAGAGCAGGCTCATTCAGCTTAGAATGGCCATTGACGTTAAATGCTTTAATCCATAGTCCTATTTAATCTATTGTGAAACAAAATCTAAACGACATAATAAAAAGTCAACCGCACCACGGATTCCCAGACAGTCTCCCACACTGGAACTAGCGAGGCGTTAAGCTGTGTAACTTCTGCGATCTAACGAGAGCAGGCACATTCAGCTTAGAATGGCCATTGACATTAAATGCTTTAATCCATAGTCCTTTTTAATCGATTGTGAAACAAAATCTAAACGACATAATAAAAAGTCAACCGCACCACGGATTCCCAGACAGTCTCCCACACTGGTACTAGCGAGGTTTTAAGCTGTGAAACTTCTGCGATCTAACGAGAGCAGGCACATTCAGCTTCGAATGGCCATTGACATTAAATGCTTTAATCCATAGTCCTTTTTAATCGATTGTGAAACAAAATCTAAACGACATAATAAAAAGTCAACCGCACCACGGATTCCCAGACAGTCTCCCACACTGGTACTAGCGAGGCCTTAAGCTGTGTAACTTCTGCGATCTGACGAGAGCATGGACATTCAGTTTAGAATGGCCATTGACATTAAATGCTTTAATCCATAGTCCTTTTTAATCGATTGTGAAACAAAATCGAAACGACATAATAAAAAGTCAACCGCACCACGGATTCCGAGACAGTCTCCCACACTGGTACTAGCGAGGCCTTAGGCTGTGTAACTTCTGCGATCTGACGAGAGCATGGACATTCAGCTTAGAATGGTTATTGACATTAAATGCTTTAATCCATAGTCCTTTTTAATCGATTGTGAAACAAAATCTAAACGACATAATAAAAAGTCAACCGCACCACGGATTCCCAGACAGTCTCCCACACTGGTACTAGCGAGGCATTAAGCTGTGTAACTTCTGCGATCTAACGAGAGCAGGTACATTCAGCTTAGAATGGCCAAATACGTTAAACGCTTTAATCCATAGTCCTATTTAATCTATTGTGAAACAAAATCTAAACGACATAATACAAAGTTAACCGCACCACGGATTCCCAGACAGTCTCCCACATTGGTACTAGCGAGGCGTTAAGCTGTGTAACTTCTGCGATCTAACGAAAGCAGGCACATTCAGCTTAGAATGGCCATTGACATTAAATGCTTTAATCCATAGTCCTTTTTAATCGATTGTGAAACAAAATCTAAACGACATAATAAAAAGTCAACCGCACCACGGATTCCCAGACAGTCTCCCACACTGGTACTAGCGAGGCCTTAAGCTGTGTAACTTCTGCGATCTGACGAGAGCAGGCGCATTCAGTTTAGAATGGCCATTGACATTAAATGCTTTAATCCATAGTCCTTTTTAATCGATTGTGAAACAAAATCTAAACGACATAATAAAAAGTCAACCGCACCACGGATTCCCAGACAGTCTCCCACACTGGTACTAGCGAGGCCTTAAGCTGTGTAACTTCTGCAATCTGACGAGAGCAGGGACATTCAGCTTAGAATGGCCATTGACATTAAATGCTTTAATCCATAGTCCTTTTTAATCGATTGTGAAACAAAATCTAAACGGCATAATAAAAATTCAACCGCACCACGGATTCCCAGACAGTCTCCCACACTGGTACTAGCGAGGCCTTAAGCTGTGTAACTTCTGAGATCTGACGAGAGCAGGCACATTCAGCTTAGAATGGCCACTGACTTTAAAAACCTTAATCCATAGTCCTATTTAATCTATTGTGAAACAAAATCTAAACAACATAATAAAAAGCCAACCGCACCACGGACTCCCAGACAGTCTCCCACACTGGTACTAACGAGGCCTTAAGCTGTGTAACTTCCGCGATCTGACGAGAGCAGGGACATTCAGCTTAGAATGGCCATTGACATTAAATGCTTTAATCCATAGTCCTATTTAATCGATTGTGAAACAAAATCTAAACGACATAATAAAAAGTCAACCGCACCACGGATTCCCACACAGTCTCCCACACTGGTACTAGCGAGGCGTTAAGCTGTGTAACTTCTGCGATCTAACGAGAGCAGTCACATTCAGCTTAGAATGGCCATTGACATTAAATGCATTAATCCATAGTCCTTTTTAATCGATTGTGAAACAAAATCTAAACGACATAATAAAAAGTCAACTGCACCACGGATTCCCACACAGTCTCCCACACTGGTACTAGCGAGGCGTTAAGCTGTGTAACTTCTGCGATCTAACGAGAGCAGGCACATTCAGCTTAGAATGGCCATTGACATTAAAAGCCTTAATCCATAGTCCTATTTAATCTATTGTGAAACAAAATCTAAACAACATAATAAAAAGTCAACCGCACCACGGATTCCCAGACTGTCTCCCACACTGGTACTAGCGAGGCCTTAAGCTGTGTAACTTCTGCGATCTGACGAGAGCAGGGACATTCAGCTTAGAATGGCCATTGACGTTAAATGCCTTAATCCATAGTCCTATTTAATCTATTGTGAAACAAAATCTAAACGACATAATAAAAAGTCAACCGCACCACGGATTCCCAGACAGTCTCCCACACTGGTACTAGCGAGGCCTTAAGCTGTGTTATTTCTGCGATCTGACGAGAGCAGGGACATTCAGCTTAGAATGGCCATTGACATTAAATGCTTTAATCCATAGTCCTTTTTAATCGATTGTGAAACAAAATCTAAACGACATAATAAAAAGTCAACCGCACCACGGATTCCCAGACAGTCTCCCACACTGGTACTAGCGAGGCCTTAAGCTGTGTAACTTCTGCGATCTGACGAGAGAAGGCACATTCAGCTTAGAATGGCCATTGACGTTAAATTCTTTAATCCATAGTCCTATTTAATCTATTGTGAAACAAAATCTAAACGACATAATAAAAAGTCAACCGCACCACGGATTCCCAGACAGTCTCCCACACTGGAACTAGCGAGGCGTTAAGCTGTGTAACTTCTGCGATCTAACGAGAGCAGGCACATTCAGCTTAGAATGGCCATTTACATTAAATGCTTTAATCCATAGTCCTTTTTAATCGATTGTGAAACAAAATCTAAACGACATAATAAAAAGTCAACCGCACCACGGATTCCCAGACAGTCTCCCACACTGGTACTAGCGAGGTTTTAAGCTGTGAAACTTCTGCGATCTAACGAGAGCAGGCACATTCAGCATCGAATGGCCATTGACATTAAATGCTTTAATCCATAGTCCTTTTTAATCGATTGTGAAACAAAATCTAAACGACATAATAAAAAGTCAACCGCACCACGTATTCCCAGACAGTATCCCACACTGGTACTAGCGAGGCCTTAAGCTGTGTAACTTCTGCGATCTGACGAGAGCAGGGACATTCAGTTTAGAATGGCCATTGACATTAAATGCTTTAATCCATAGTCCTTTTTAATCGATTGTGAAACAAAATCGAAACGACATAATAAAAAGTCAACCGCACCACGGATTCCCAGACAGTCTCCCACACTGGTACTAGCAAGGCCTTAAGCTGTGTAACTTCTGCGATCTGACGAGAGCATGGACATTCAGCTTAGAATGGCTATTGACATTAAATGCTTTAATCCATAGTCCTTTTTAATCGATTGTGAAACAAAATCTAAACGACATAATAAAAAGTCAACCGCACCACGGATTCCCAGACAGTCTCCCACACTGGTACTAGCGAGGCATTAAGCTGTGTAACTTCTGCGATCTAACGAGAGCAGGTACATTCAGCTTAGAATGGCCAAATACGTTAAACGCTTTAATCCATAGTCCTATTTAATCTATTGTGAAACAAAATCTAAACGACATAATACAAAGTTAACCGCACCACGGATTCCCAGACAGTCTCCCACATTGGTACTAGCGAAGCGTTAAGCTGTGTAACTTCTGCGATCTAACAAAAGCAGGCACATTCAGCTTAGAATGGCCATTGACATTAAATGCTTTAATCCATAGTCCTTTTTAATCGATTGTGAAACAAAATCTAAACGACATAATAAAAAGTCAACCGCACCACGGATTCCCAGACAGTCTCCCACACTGGTACTAGCGAGGCCTTAAGCTGTGTAACTTCTGCGATCTGACGAGAGCAGGCACATTCAGTTTAGAATGGCCATTGACATTAAATGCTTTAATCCATAGTCCTTTTTAATCGATTGTGAAACAATTTCTAAACGACAATAAAAAGTCAACCGCACCACGGATTCCCAGACAGTCTCCCACACTGGTACTAGCGAGGCCTTAAGCTGTGTAACTTCTGCAATCTGACGAGAGCAGGGACATTCAGCTTAGAATGGCCATTGACATTAAATGCTTTAATCCATAGTCCTTTTTAATCGATTGTGAAACAAAATCTAAACGACATAATAAAAATTCAACCGCACCACGGATTCCCAGACAGTCTCCCACACTGGTACTAGCGAGGCCTTAAGCTGTGTAACTTCTGCGATCTGACGAGAGCAGGCACATTCAGCTTAGAATGGCCACTGACATTAAAAGCCTTAATCCATAGTCCTATTTAATCTATTGTGAAACAAAATCTAAACGACATAATAAAAAGTCAACCGCACCACGGATTCCCAGACTGGTACTAGCGAGGTTTTAAGCTGTGAAACTTCTGCGATCTAACGAGAGCAGGCACATTCAGCTTCGAATGGCCATTGACATTAAGTGCTTTAATCCATAGTCCTTTTTAATCGATTGTGAAACAAAATCTAAACGACATAATAAAAAGTCAACCGCACCACGGATTCCCAGACAGTCTCGCACACTGGTACAAGCGAGGCCTTAAGCTGTGTAACTTCTGTGATCTGACGAGAGCAGGCACATTCAGCTTAGAATGGCCATTGACATTAAAAGCCTTAATCCATAGTCCTATTTAATCTATTGTGAAACAAAATCTAAACGACATAATAAAAAGTCAACCGCACCACAGTTTCCCAGACAGTCTCCCACACTGGTACTAGCGAGGCCTTAAGCTGTGTAACTTCTGCGATCTGACGAGAGCAGGCACATTCAGCTTTGAATGGCCATTGACATTAAATGCTTTAATCCATAGTCCTTTTTAATCGATTGTGAAACAAAATCTAAACGACATAATAAAAAGTCACCCGCACCACGGATTCCCAGACAGTCTCCCACACTGGTACTAGCGAGGCCTTAAGCTGTGTAACTTCTGCGATCTGACGAGAGCAGGCACATTCAGCTTAGAATGGCCATTGACATTAAATGCTTTAATCCATAGTCCTTTTTAATCGATTGTGAAACAAAATCTAAACGACATAATAAAAAGTCAACCGCACCACGGATTCCCAGACAGTCTCCCACACTGGTACTAGCGAGGCCTTAAGCTGTGTAACTTCTGCGAACTGACGAGAGCAGGCACATTCAGCTTAGAATGGCCATTGACATTAAATGCTTTAATCCATAGTCCTTTTTAATCGATTGTGAAACAAAATCTAAACGACATAATAAAAAATCAACCGCACCACGGATTCCAAGACAGTCTCCCACACTGGTACTAGCGAGGCCTTAAACTGTGTAACTTCTGCTATCTGACGAGAGCAGGGACATTCAGCTTAGAATGGCCATTGACATTAAATGCTATAATCCATAGTCCTTTTTAATCGATTGTGAAACAAAATCTAAACGACATAATAAAAGTCAACAGCACCACGGATTCCCAGACAGTCTCTCACACTGGTACTAGCGAGGCGTTAAGCTGTGTAACTTCAGCGATCTGACGAGAGCAGGCACATTCAGCTTAGAATGGCCATTGACATTAAATGCTTTAATCCATAGTCCTTTTTAATCGATTGTGAAACAAAATCTAAACGACATAATAAAAAGTCAACCGCACCACGGATTCCCAGACAGTCTCCCACACTGGTACTAGCGAGGCCTTAAGCTGTGTAACTTCTGCGATCTGACGAGAGCAGGCACATTCAGCTTAGAATGGCCATTGACATTAAAAGCCTTAATCCATAGTCCTATTTAATCTATTGTGAAAAAAAATCTAAACATCATAATAAAAATTCAACCGCACCACGGATTCCCAGACAGTCTCCCACACTGGTACTAGCGAGGCCTTAAGCTGTGTAACTTCTGCGTTCTGACGAGAGCAGGCACATTCAGCTTAGAATGTCCATTGACGTTAAATGCTTTAATCCATAGTCCTATTTAATCTATTGTGAAACAAAATCTAAACGACATAATAAAAAGTCAACCGCACCACGGATTCCCAGACAGTCTCCCACACTGGTACTAGCGAGGCCTTAAGCTGTGTAACTTCTGCTATCTGACGAGAGCAGGGACATTCAGCTTAGAATGGCCATTGACACTAAATGCTTTAATCCATAGTCCTTTTTAATCGATTGTGAAACAAAATCTAAACGACATAATAAAAATTCAACCACACCACGGATTCAAAGACAGTCTCCCACACTGGTACTAGCGAGGCCTTAAGCTGTGTAACTTCTGCGATCTGACGAGAGCAGGCACATTTAGCTTAGAATGGCCATTGACGTTAAATGCTTTAATCCATAGTCCTAATTAATCTATTGTGAAACAAAATCTAAACGACATAATAAAAAGTCAACCGCACCACGGATTCACAAACAGTCTCCCACACTGGTACTAGCGAGGCCTTAAGCTGTGTAACTTCTGCGATCTAACGAGAGCAGGCACATTCAGCTTAGAATGGCCATTGACATTAAACGCCTTAATCCATAGTCCTTTTTAATCGATTGTGAAACAAATCTAAACGACATAATAAAAAGTCAACCGCACCACGGATTCCCAGACAGTCTCCCACACTGGTACTAGCGAGGCCTTAAGCTGTGTAACTTCTGTGATCTGACGAGAGCAGGCACATTCAGCTTAGAATGGCAATTGACATTAAAAGCCTTAATCCATAGTCCTATTTAATCTATTGTGAAACAAAATCTAAACAACATAATAAAAAGCCAACCGCACCACGGATTCCCAGACAGTCTCCCACACTGGTACTAGCGAGGCCTTAAGCTGTGTAACTTCTGCATTCTGACGAGAGCAGGCACATTCAGCTTAGAATGGCCATTGACGTTAAATGCTTTAATCCATAGTCCTTTTTAATCGATTGTGAAACAAAATTTAAACGACATAATAAAAATTCAACCGCACCACGGATTCCCAGACAGTCTCCCACACTGGTACTAGCGAGACCTTAATCTGTGTAACTTCTGCGTTCTGACGAGAGCAGGCACATTCAGCTTAGAATGGCCATTGACGTTAAATGCTTTAATCCATAGTCCTATTTAATCTATTGTGAAACAAAATCTAAACGACATAATAAAAAGTCAACCGCACCACGGATTCCCAGACAGTCTTCCACACTAGTACTAGCGAGGCCTTAAGCTGTGTAACTTCTGCGATCTGACGAGAGCAGGCACATTCAGCTTAGAATGGCCATTGACATTAAATGCTTTAATCCATAGTCCTTTTTAATCGATTGTGAAACAAAATCTAAACGACATAATAAAAAGTCAACCGCACCACGGATTCCCAGACAGTCTCCCACACTGGTACTAGCAAGGCCTTAAGCTGTGTAACTTCTGCGATCTGCCGAGAGCAGGCACATTCAGCTTAGAATGGCCATTGACATTAAATGCTTTAATCCATAGTCCTTTTTAATCGATTGTGAAACAAAATCTAAACGACATAATAAAAAGTCAACCGCACCACGGATTCCCAGACAGTCTCCCACACTGGTACTAGCGTGGCCTTAAGCTGTGTAACTTCTGCGATCTGACGAGAGCAGGCACATTCAGCTTAGAATGGCCATTGACATTAAATGCTTTAATCCATAGTCCTTTTTAATCGATTGTGAAACAAAATCTAAACGACATAATAAAAAATCAACCGCACCACAGATTCCCAGACAGTCTCCCACACTGGTACTAACGAGGCCTTAAGCTGTGTAACTTCTGCTATCTGACGAGAGCAGGGACATTCAGCTTAGAATGGCCATTGACGTTAAATGCTTTAATCCATAGTCCTTTTTAATCGATTGTGAAACAAAATCTAAACGACATAATAAAAATTCAACCGCACCACGGATTCCCAGACAGTCTCCCACACTGGTACTAGCGAGACCTTAATCTGTGTAACTTCTGCGTTCTGACGAGAGCAGGCACATTCAGCTTAGAATGGCCATTGACGTTAAATGCTTTAATCCATAGTCCTATTTAATCTATTGTGAAACATAATCTAAACGACATAATAAAAAGTCAACCGTACCACGGATTCCCAGACAGTCTTCCACACTGGTACTAGCGAGGCCTTAAGCTGTGTAACTTCTGCGATCTGACGAGAGCAGGCACATTCAGCTTAGAATGGCCATTGACATTAAATGCTTTAATCCATAGTCCTTTTTAATCGATTGTGAAACAAAATCTAAACGACATAATGAAAAGTCAACCGCACCACGGATTCCCAGACAGTCTCCCACACTGGTACTAGCGAGGCCTTAAGCTGTGTAACTTCTGCGCTCTGCCGAGAGCAGGCACATTCAGCTTAGAATGGCCATTGACATTAAGTGCTTTAATCCATAGTCCTTTTTAATCGATTGTGAAACAAAATCTAAACGACATAATAAAAAGTCAACCGCACCACGGATTCCCAGACAGTCTCCCACACTGGTACTAGCGAGGCCTTAAGCTGTGTAACTTCTGCGATCTGACGAGAGCAGGCACATTCAGCTTAGAATGGCCATTGACATTAAATGCTTTAATCCATAGTCCTTTTTAATCGATTGTGAAACAAAATCTAAACGACATAATAAAAAATCAACCGCACCACGGATTCCCAGACAGTCTCCCACACTGGTACTAGCGAGGCCTTAAGCTGTGTAACTTCTGCTATCTGACGAGAGCAGGGACATTCAGCTTAGAATGGCCATTGACATTAAATGCTTTAATCCATAGTCCTTTTTAATCGATTGTGAAACAAAATCTAAACGACATAATAAAAGTCAACCGCACCACGGATTCCCAGACAGTCTCCCACACTGGTACTAGCGAGGCGTTAAGCTGTGTAACTTCTGCGATTTAACGAGAGCAGGCACATTCAGCTTAGAATGGCCATTGACATTAAACGCTTTAATCCATAGTCCTTTTTAATCGATTGTGAAACAAAATCTAAACGACATAATAAAAAGTCAACCGCACCACGGATTCCCAGACAGTCTCCCACACTGGTACTAGCGAAGCCTTAAGCTGTGTAACTTCTGCGTTCTGACGAGAGCAGGCACATTCAGCATAGAATGGCCATTGACGTTAAATGCTTTAATCCATAGTCCTATTTAATCTATTGTGAAACAAAATCTAAACGACATAATAAAAAGTCAACCGCACCACAGATTCCCAGACAGTCTCCCACACTGGTACTAGTGAGGCCTTAAGCTGTGAAACTTCTGCGATCTGACGAGAGCAGGCACATTCAGCTTTGAATGGCCATTGACATTAAATGCTTTAATCCATAGTCCTTTTTAATCGATTGTGAAACAAAATCTAAACGACATAATAAATAGTCAACCGCACCACGGATTCCAAGACAGTCTCCCACACTGGTACTAGCGAGGCCTTAAGCTGTGTAACTTCTGCGATCTGACGAGAGCAGGCACATTCAGCTTAGAATGGCCATTGACATTAAATGCTTTAATCCATAGTCCTTTTTAATCGATTGTGAAACAAAATCTAAACGACATAATAAAAATTCAACCGCTCCACGGATTCCCAGACAGTCTCCCACACTGGTACTAGCGAGGCCTTAAGCTGTGTAACTTCTGCGATCTGACGAGAGCAGGCACATTCAGCTTAGAATGGCCATTGACATTAAATGCTTTAATCCATAGTCCTTTTTAATCGATTGTGAAACAAAATCTAAACGACATAATAAAAAGTCAACCGCACCACGGATTCCCAGACAGTCTCCCACACTGGTACTAGCGAGGCCTTAAGCTGTGTAACTTCTGCGTTCTGACGAGAGCAGGCACATTCAGCTTAGAATGGCCATTGACGTTAAATGCTTTAATCCATAGTCCTATTTAATCTATTGTGAAACAAAATCTAAACGACATAATAAAAAGTCAACCGCACCACGGATTCCCAGACAGTCTCCCACACTGGTACTAGCGAGGCCTTAAGCTGT
This sequence comes from Rhinoderma darwinii, assembly GCF_050947455.1. Taxonomy (NCBI): domain Eukaryota; kingdom Metazoa; phylum Chordata; class Amphibia; order Anura; family Rhinodermatidae; genus Rhinoderma; species Rhinoderma darwinii. The sequence goes on from NW_027461665.1 coordinate 29,945, forward strand.
GTAACTTCTGCGATCTGACGAGAGCAGGCACATTCAGCTAAGAATGGCCATTGACATTAAATGCTTTAATCCATAGTCCTTTTTAATCGATTGTGAAACAAAATCTAAACGACATAATAAAAAGTCAACCGCACCACGGATTCCCAGACAGTCTCCCACACTGGTACTAGCGAGGCCTTAAGCTGTGTAACTTCTGCGATCTGACGAGAGCAGGCACATTCAGCTTAGAATGGCCATTGACATTAAATGCTTTAATCCATAGTCCTTTTTAATCGATTGTGAAACATAATCTAAACGACATAATAAAAAGTCAACCGCACCACGGATTCCCAGACAGTCTCCCACACTGGTACTAGCAAGGCCTTAAGCTGTGTAACTTCTGCGATGTGACGAGAGCAGGCACATTCAGCTTAGAATGGCCATTGATGTTAAATGCTTTAATCCATAGTCCTATTTAATCTATTGTGAAACAAAATCTAAACGACATAATAAAAAGTCAACCGCACCACGGATTCCCAGACAGTCTCCCACATTGGCACTAGCGAGGCGTTAAGCTGTGTAAGTTCTGCGATCTAACAAGAGCAGGCACATTCAGCTTAGACTGGCCATTGACATTAAATGCTTTAATCCATAGTCCTTTTTAATCGATTGTGAAACAAAATCTAAACGACATAATAAAAACTCAACCGCACCACGGATTCCCAGACAGTCTCCCACACTGGTACTAGCAAGGCCTTAAGCTGTGTAACTTCTGCGATCTGACGAGAGCAGGAACATTCAGCTTAGAATGGCCATTGACATTAAATGCTTTAATCCATAGTCCTTTTTAATCGATTGTGAAACAAAATCTAAACGACATAATAAAAAGTCAACCGCACCACGGATTCCCAGACAGTCTCCCACACTGGTACTAGCGAGGCCTTAAGCTGTGTAACTTCTGTGATCTGACGAGAGCAGGCACATTCAGCTTAGAATGGCCATTGACATTAAAAGCCTTAATCCATAGTCCTATTTAATCTATTGTGAAACAAAATCTAAACAACATAATAAAAAGCCAACCGCACCACGGATTCCCAGACAGTCTCCCACACTGGTACTAGCGAGGCCTTAAGCTGTGTAACTTCTGCGATCTGACGAGAGCAGGGACATTCAGCTTAGAATGGCCATTGACATTAAATGCTTTAATCCATAGTCCTTTTTAATCGATTGTGAAACAAAATCTAAACGACATAATAAAAATTCAACCGCACCGCGGATTCCCAGACAGTCTCCCACACTGGTACTAGCGAGACCTTAATCTGTGTAACTTCTGCGTTCTGACGAGAGCAGGCACATTCAGCTTAGAATGGCCATTGACGTTAAATGCTTTAATCCATAGTCCTATTTAATCTATTGTGAAACAAAATCTAAACGACATAATAAAAAGTCAACCGCACCACGGATTCCCAGACAGTCTCCCACACTGGTACTAGCGAGGCCTTAAGCTGTGTAACTTCTGCGATCTCACGAGAGCAGGCACATTCAGCTTAGAATGGCCATTGACATTAAATGCTTTAATCCATAGTCCTATTTAATCTATTGTGAAACAAAATCTAAACGACATAATAAAAAGTCAACCGCACCACGGATTCCCAGACAGTCTCCCACACTGGTACTAGCGAGGCCTTAAGCTGTGTAACTTCTGCGATCTGACGAGAGCAGGCACATTCAGCTTAGAATGGCCATTGACATTAAATGCTTTAATCCATAGTCCTTTTTAATCGATTGTGAAACAAAATCTAAACGACATAATAAAAAGGCAACCGCACCACGGATTCCCAGACAGTCTCCCACACTGGTACTAGCAAGGCCTTAAGCTGTGTAACTTCTGCGATCTGACGAGAGCAGGCACATTCAGCTTAGAATGGCCATTGACATTAAATGCTTTAATCCATAGTCCTTTTTAATCGATTGTGAAACAAAATCTAAACGACATAATAAAAAATCAACCGCACCACGGATTCCCAGACAGTCTCCCACACTGGTACTAGCGAGACCTTAATCTGTGTAACTTCTGCGTTCTGACGAGAGCAGGCACATTCAGCTTAGAATGGCCATTGACGTTAAATGCTTTAATCCATAGTCCTATTTAATCTATTGTGAAACAAAATCTAAACGACATAATAAAAAGTCAACCGCACCACGGATTCCCAGACAGTCTTCCACACTGGTACTAGCGAGGCCTTAAGCTGTGTAACTTCTGCGATCTGACGAGAGCAGGCACATTCAGCTTAGAATGGCCATTGACATTAAATGCTTTAATCCATAGTCCTTTTTAATCGATTGTGAAACAAAATCTAAACGACATAATAAAAAGTCAACCGCACCACGGATTCCCAGACAGTCTCCCACACTGGTACTAGCGAGGCCTTAAGCTGTGTAACTTCTGCGATCTGACGAGAGCAGGCACATTCAGCTTAGAATGGCCATTGACATTAAATGCTTTAATCCATAGTCCTTTTTAATCGATTGTGAAACAAAATCTAAACGACATAATAAAAAATCAACCGCACCACGGATTCCCAGACAGTCTCCCACACTGGTACTAGCGAGGCCTTAAGCTGTGTAACTTCTGCTATCTGACGAGAGCAGGGACATTCAGCTTAGAATGGCAATTGACATTAAATGCTTTAATCCATAGTCCTTTTTAATCGATTGTGAAACAAAATCTAAACGACATAATAAAAGTCAACCGCACCACGGATTCCCAGACAGTCTCTCACACTGGTACTAGCGAGGCGTTAAGCTGTGTAACTTCTGCGATCTAACAAGAGCAGGCACATTCAGCTTAGAATGGCCATTGACATTAAAATCCTTAATCCATAGTCCTATTTAATCTATTGTGAAACAAAATCTAAACAACATAATAAAAAGTCAACCGCACCACGGATTCCCAGACAGTCTCCCACACTGGTACTAGCGAGGCCTTAAGCTGCGTAACTTCTGCGATCTGACGAGAGCAGGCACATTCTGCTTAGAATGGCCATTGATATTGAATGCTTTAATCCATAGTCCTTTTTAATCGATTGTGAAACAAAATCTAAACGACATAATAAAAAGTCAACCGCACCACGGATTCCCAGACAGTCTCCCACACTGGTACTAGCGAGGCGTTAAGCTGTGTAAGTTCTGCGATCTAACAAGAGCAGGCACATTCAGCTTAGACTGGCCATTGACATTAAATGCTTTAATCCATAGTCCTTTTTAATCGATTGTGAAACAAAATCTAAACGACATAATAAAAAGTCAACCGCACCACGGATTCCCAGACAGTCTCCCACACTGGTACTAGCGAGGCCTTAAGCTGTGTAACTTCTGCGATCTGACGAGAGCAGGGACATTCAGCTTAGAATAGCCATTGACATTAAATGCTTTAATCCATAGTCCTTTTTAATCGATTGTGAAACAAAATCTAAACGACATAATAAAAATTCAACCGCACCACGGATTGCCAGACAGTCTCCCACACTGGTACTAGCGAGGCCTCAAGCTGTGTAACTTCAGCGATCTGACGAGAGCAGGCACATTCAGCTTAGAATGGCCATTGACATTAAAAGCCTTAATCCATAGTCCTATTTAATCTATTGTGAAACAAAATCTAAACAACATAATAAAAAGCCAACCGCACCACGGATTCCCAGACAGTCTCCCACACTGGTACTAGCAAGGCCTTAAGCTGTGTAACTTCTGCGATCTGACGAGAGCAGGCACATTCAGCTTAGAATGGCCACTGACATTATATGCTTTAATCCATAGTCCTTTTTAATCGATTGTGAAACAAAATCGAAACGACATAATAAAAAGTCAACCGCACCACGGATTCCCAGACAGTCTCCCACACTGGTACTAGCGAGGCCTTAAGCTGTGTAACTTCTGCGATCTGACGAGAGCAGGCACATTCAGCTTAGAATGGCCATTGACATTATATGCTTTAATCCATAGTCCTTTTTAATCGATTGTGAAACAAAATCTAAACGACATAACAAAAATTCAACCGCACCACGGATTCCCAGACAGTCTCCCACACTGGTACTAGCGAGGCCTTAAGCTGTGTAACTTCTGCGATCTGACGAGAGCAGGCACATTCAGCTTAGAATGGCCATTGACATTAAATGCTTTAATCCATAGTCCTTTTTAATCGATTGTGAAACAAAATCTAAACGACATAATAAAAAGTCAACTGCACCACGGATTCCCAGACAGTCTCCCACACTGGTACTAGCGAGGCCTTAAGCTGTGTAACTTCTGCGATCTGACGAGAGCAGGGACATTCAGCTTAGAATGGCCATTGACATTAAATGCTTTAATCCATAGTCCTTTTTAATCGATTGTGAAACAAAATCTAAACGACATAATAAAAATTCAACCGCACCACGGATTCCCAGACAGTCTCCCACACTGGTACTAGCGAGACCTTAATCTGTGTAACTTCTGCGTTCTGACGAGAGCAGGCACATTCAGCTTAGAATGGCCATTGACGTTAAATGCTTTAATCCATAGTCCTATTTAATCTATTGTGAAACAAAATCTAAACGACATAATAAAAAGTCAACCGCACCACGGATTCCCAGACAGTCTTCCACACTGGTACTAGCGAGGCCTTAAGCTGTGTAACTTCTGCGATCTCACGAGAGCAGGCACATTCAGCTTAGAATGGCCATTGACATTAAATGCTTTAATCCATAGTCCTATTTAATCTATTGTGAAACAAAATCTAAACGACATAATAAAAAGTCAACCGCACCACGGATTCCCAGACAGTCTCCCACACTGGTACTAGCGAGGCCTTAAGCTGTGTAACTTCTGCGATCTGACGAGAGCAGGCACATTCAGCTTAGAATGGCCATTGACATTAAATGCTTTAATCCATAGTCCTTTTTAATCGATTGTGAAACAAAATCTAAACGACATAATAAAAAGGCAACCGCACCACGGATTCCCAGACAGTCTCCCACACTGGTACTAGCAAGGCCTTAAGCTGTGTAACTTCTGCGATCTGACGAGAGCAGGCACATTCAGCTTAGAATGGCCATTGACATTAAATGCTTTAATCCATAGTCCTTTTTAATCGATTGTGAAACAAAATCTAAACGACATAATAAAAAATCAACCGCACCACGGATTCCCAGACAGTCTCCCACACTGGTACTAGCGAGACCTTAATCTGTGTAACTTCTGCGTTCTGACGAGAGCAGGCACATTCAGCTTAGAATGGCCATTGACGTTAAATGCTTTAATCCATAGTCCTATTTAATCTATTGTGAAACAAAATCTAAACGACATAATAAAAAGTCAACCGCACCACGGATTCCCAGACAGTCTTCCACACTGGTACTAGCGAGGCCTTAAGCTGTGTAACTTCTGCGATCTGACGAGAGCAGGCACATTCAGCTTAGAATGGCCATTGACATTAAATGCTTTAATCCATAGTCCTTTTTAATCGATTGTGAAACAAAATCTAAACGACATAATAAAAAGTCAACCGCACCACGGATTCCCAGACAGTCTCCCACACTGGTACTAGCGAGGCCTTAAGCTGTGTAACTCCTGCGATCTGACGAGAGCAGGCACATTCAGCTTAGAATGGCCATTGACATTAAATGCTTTAATCCATAGTCCTTTTTAATCGATTGTGAAACAAAATCTAAACGACATAATAAAAAGTCAACCGCACCACGGATTCCCAGACAGTCTCCCACACTGGTACTAGCGAGGCCTTAAGCTGTGTAACTTCTGCTATCTGACGAGAGCAGGGACATTCAGCTTAGACTGGCCATTGACATTAAATGCTTTAATCCATAGTCCTTTTTAATCGATTGTGAAACAAAATCTAAACGACATAATAAAAAGTCAACCGCACCACGGATTCCCAGACAGTCTCCCACACTGGTACTAGCGAGGCCTTAAGCTGTGTAACTTCTGCGATCTGACGAGAGCAGGGACATTCAGCTTAGAATAGCCATTGACATTAAATGCTTTAATCCATAGTCCTTTTTAATCGATTGTGAAACAAAATCTAAACGACATAATAAAAATTCAACCGCACCACGGATTGCCAGACAGTCTCCCACACTGGTACTAGCGAGGCCTCAAGCTGTGTAACTTCAGCGATCTGACGAGAACAGGCACATTCAGCTTAGAATGGCCCTTGACATTAAAAGCCTTAATCCATAGTCCTATTTAATCTATTGTGAAACAAAATCTAAACAACATAATAAAAAGCCAACCGCACCACGGATTCCCAGACAGTCTCCCACACTGGTACTAGCAAGGCCTTAAGCTGTGTAACTTCTGCGATCTGACGAGAGCAGGCACATTCAGCTTAGAATGGCCACTGACATTATATGCTTTAATCCATAGTCCTTTTTAATCGATTGTGAAACAAAATCGAAACGACATAATAAAAAGTCAACCGCACCACGGATTCCCAGACAGTCTCCCACACTGGTACTAGCGAGGCCTTAAGCTGTGTAACTTCTGCGATCTGACGAGAGCAGGCACATTCAGCTTAGAATGGCCATTGACATTATATGCTTTAATCCATAGTCCTTTTTAATCGATTGTGAAACAAAATCTAAACGACATAACAAAAAGTCAACCGCACCACGGATTCCCAGACAGTCTCCCACACTGGTACTAGCGAGGCCTTAAGCTGTGTAACTTCTGCGATCTGACGAGAGCAGGCACATTCAGCTTAGAATGGCCATTGACATTAAATGCTTTAATCCATAGTCCTTTTTAATCGATTGTGAAACAAAATCTAAACGACATAATAAAAAGTCAACTGCACCACGGATTCCCAGACAGTCTCCCACACTGGTACTAGCGAGGCCTTAAGCTGTGTAACTTCTGCGATCTGACGAGAGCAGGGACATTCAGCTTAGAATGGCCATTGACATTAAATGCTTTAATCCATAGTCCTTTTTAATCGATTGTGAAACAAAATCTAAACGACATAATAAAAATTCAACTGCACCACGGATTCCCAGGCAGTCTCCCACACTGGTATTAGCGAGGCCTTAAGCTGTGTAACTTCTGCGATCTGACGAGAGCAGGCACATTCAGCTTAGAATGGCCATTGACATTAAATGCTTTAATCCATAGTCCTATTTAATCTATTGTGAAACAAAATCTAAACGACATAATAAAAAGTCAACCGCACCACGGATTCCCAGACAGTCTCCCACACTGGTACTAGCGAGGCGTTAAGCCGTGTTACTTCTGCAATCTAACGAGAGCAGGCACATTCAGCTTAGAATGGGCATTGACATTAAATGCTTTAATCCATAGTCCTTTTTAATCGATTGTGAAACAAAATCTAAACAACATAATAGAAAGTCAACCGCACCACGGATTCCCAGACAGTCTCCCACACTGGTACTAGCGAGGCCTTAAGCTGTGTAACTTCTGCGTTCTGACGAGAGCAGGCACATTCAGCTTAGAATGGCCATTGACGTTAAATGCTTTAATCCATAGTCCTTTTTAATCGATTGTGAAACAAAATCTAAACGACATAATAAAAAGTCAACCGCACCACGGATTCCCAGACAGTCTCCCACACTGGTACTAGCGAGGTTTTAAGCTGTGTAACTTCTGCGATCTGACGAGAGCAGGGACATTCAGCTTAGAATGGCCATTGACATTAAATGCTTTAATCCATAGTCCTTTTTAATCGATTGTGAAACAAAATCTAAACGACATAATAAAAATTCAACCGCTCCACGGATTCCCAGACAGTCTCCCACACTGGTACTAGCGAGGCCTTAGGCTGTGTAACTACTGCGATCTGACGAGAGCAGGCACTTTCAGCTTAGAATGGCCATTGACATTAAAAGCCTTAATCCATAGTCCTATTTAATCTATTGTGAAACAAAATCTAAACAACATAATAAAAAGTCAACCGCACCACGGATTCCCAGACAGTCTCCCACAGTGGTACTAGCGAGGCCTTAAGCTGTGTAACTTCTGCGATCTGACGAGAGCAGGCACATTCAGCTTAGAATGGCCATTGACATAATATGCTTTAATCCATAGTCCTTTTTAATCGATTGTGAAACAAAATCTAAACGACATAACAAAAAGTCAACCGCACCACGGATTCCCAGACAGTCTCCCACACTGGTACTAGCGAGGCCTTAAGCTGTGTAACTTCTGCGATCTGACGAGAGCAGGCACATTCAGCTTAGAATGGCCATTGACATTAAATGCTTTAATCCATAGTCCTTTTTAATCGATTGTGAAACAAAATCTAAACGACATAATAAAAAGTCAACTGCACCACGGATTCCCAGACAGTCTCCCACACTGGTACTAGCGAGGCCTTAAGCTGTGTAACTTCTGCGATCTGACGAGAGCAGGGACATTCAGCTTAGAATGGCCATTGACATTAAATGCTTTAATCCATAGTCCTTTTTAATCGATTGTGAAACAAAATCTAAACGACATAATAAAAATTCAACTGCACCACGGATTCCCAGACAGTCTCCCACACTGGTATTAGCGAGGCCTTAAGCTGTGTAACTTCTGCGATCTGAAGAGAGCAGGCACATTCAGCTTAGAATGGCCATTGACATTAAATGCTTTAATCCATAGTCCTATTTAATCTATTGTGAAACAAAATCTAAACGACATAATAAAAAGTCAACCGCACCACGGATTCCCAGACAGTCTCCCACACTGGTACTAGCGAGGCGTTAAGCCGTGTTACTTCTGCGATCTAACCAGAGCAGGCACATTCAGCTTAGAATGGGCATTGACATTAAATGCTTTAATCCATAGTCCTTTTTAATCGATTGTGAAACAAAATCTAAACAACATAATAGAAAGTCAACCGCACCACGGATTCCCAGACAGTCTCCCACACTGGTACTAGCGAGGCCTTAAGCTGTGTAACTTCTGCGTTCTGACGAGAGCAGGCACATTCAGCTTAGAATGGCCATTAACGTTAAATGCTTTAATCCATAGTCCTTTTTAATCGATTGTGAAACAAAATCTAAACGACATAATAAAAATTCAACCGCTCCACGGATTCCCAGACAGTCTCCCACACTGGTACTAGCGAGGCCTTAGGCTGTGTAACTACTGCGATCTGACGAGAGCAGGCACTTTCAGCTTAGAATGGCCATTGACATTAAAAGCCTTAATCCATAGTCCTATTTAATCTATTGTGAAACAAAATCTAAACAACATAATAAAAAGTCAACCGCACCACGGATTCCCAGACAGTCTCCCACACTGGTACTAGCGAGGCCTTAAGCTGTGTAACTTCTGTGATCTGACGAGAGCAGGGACATTCAGCTTAGAATGGCCATTGACCTTAAATGCTTTAATCCATAGTCCTTTTTAATCGATTGTGAAACAAAATCTAAACGACATAATAAAAAATCAACCGCACCACGGATTCCCAGACAGTCTCCCACACTGGTACTAGCGAGGCCTTAAGCTGTGTAACTTCTGCGTTCTGACGAGAGCAGGCACATTCAGCTTAGAATGGCCATTGACGTTAAATCCTTTAATCCATAGTCCTATTTAATCTATTGTGAAACAAAATCTAAACGACATAATAAAAAGTCAAGCGCACCACGGATTCCCAGACAGTCTCCCACACTGGTACTAGCGAGGCCTTAAGCTGTGTAACTTCTGCGATCTGACGAGAGCAGGCACTTTCAGCTTAGAAAGACCATTGACTTTAAAAGCCTTAATCCATAGTCCTATTTAATCTATTGTGAAACAAAATCTAAACAACATAATAAAAAGTCAACCGCACCACGGATTCCCAGACAGTCTCCCACACTGGTACTAGCGAGGCCTTAAGCTGCGTAACTTCTGCGATCTGACGAGAGCAGGCACATTCTGCTTAGAATGGCCATTGACATTGAATGCTTTAATCCATAGTCCTTTTTAATCGATTGTGAAACAAAATCTAAACGACATAATAAAAAGTCAACCGCACCACGGATTCCCAGACAGTCTCCCACACTGGTACTAGCGAGGCGTTAAGCTGTGTAAGTTCTGCGATCTGAAGAGAGCAGGCACATTCAGCTTAGAATGGCCATTGACATTAAATGCTTTAATCCATAGTCCTATTTAATCTATTGTGAAACAAAATCTAAACGACATAATAAAAAGTCAACCGCACCACGGATTCCCAGACAGTCTCCCACACTGGTACTAGCGAGGCGTTAAGCCGTGTTACTTCTGCGATCTAACCAGAGCAGGCACATTCAGCTTAGAATGGGCATTGACATTAAATGCTTTAATCCATAGTCCTTTTTAATCGATTGTGAAACAAAATCTAAACAACATAATAGAAAGTCAACCGCACCACGGATTCCCAGACAGTCTCCCACACTGGTACTAGCGAGGCCTTAAGCTGTGTAACTTCTGCGTTCTGACGAGAGCAGGCACATTCAGCTTAGAATGGCCATTAACGTTAAATGCTTTAATCCATAGTCCTTTTTAATCGATTGTGAAACAAAATCTAAACGACATAATAAAAAGTCAACCGCACCACGGATTCCCAGACAGTCTCCCACACTGGTACTAGCGAGGTTTTAAGCGGTGTAACTTCTGCGATCTGACGAGAGCAGGGACATTCAGCTTAGAATGGCCATTGACATTAAATGCTTTAATCCATAGTCCTTTTTAATCGATTGTGAAACAAAATCTAAACGACATAATAAAAATTCAACCGCTCCACGGATTCCCAGACAGTCTCCCACACTGGTACTAGCGAGGCCTTAGGCTGTGTAACTACTGCGATCTGACGAGAGCAGGCACTTTCAGCTTAGAATGGCCATTGACATTAAAAGCCTTAATCCATAGTCCTATTTAATCTATTGTGAAACAAAATCTAAACAACATAATAAAAAGTCAACCGCACCACGGATTCCCAGACAGTCTCCCACACTGGTACTAGCGAGGCCTTAAGCTGTGTAACTTCTGTGATCTGACGAGAGCAGGGACATTCAGCTTAGAATGGCCATTGACCTTAAATGCTTTAATCCATAGTCCTTTTTAATCGATTGTGAAACAAAATCTAAACGACATAATAAAAAATCAACCGCACCACGGATTCCCAGACAGTCTCCCACACTGGTACTAGCGAGGCCTTAAGCTGTGTAACTTCTGCGTTCTGACGAGAGCAGGCACATTCAGCTTAGAATGGCCATTGACGTTAAATCCTTTAATCCATAGTCCTATTTAATCTATTGTGAAACAAAATCTAAACGACATAATAAAAAGTCAAGCGCACCACGGATTCCCAGACAGTCTCCCACACTGGTACTAGCGAGGCCTTAAGCTGTGTAACTTCTGCGATCTGACGAGAGCAGGCACTTTCAGCTTAGAAAGACCATTGACTTTAAAAGCCTTAATCCATAGTCCTATTTAATCTATTGTGAAACAAAATCTAAACAACATAATAAAAAGTCAACCGCACCACGGATTCCCAGACAGTCTCCCACACTGGTACTAGCGAGGCCTTAAGCTGCGTAACTTCTGCGATCTAACAAGAGCAGGCACATTCAGCTTAGACTGGCCATTGACATTAAATGCTTTAATCCATAGTCCTTTTTAATCGATTGTGAAACAAAATCTAAACGACATAATAAAAAGTCAACCGCACCACGGATTCCCAGACAGTCTCCCACACTGGTACTAGCGAGGCCTTAAGCTGTGTAACTTCTGCGATCTGACGAGAGCAGGGACATTCAGCTTAGAATAGCCATTGACATTAAATGCTTTAATCCATAGTCCTTTTTAATCGATTGTGAAACAAAATCTAAACGACATAATAAAAATTCAACCGCACCACGGATTGCCAGACAGTCTCCCACACTGGTACTAGCGAGGCCTCAAGCTGTGTAACTTCAGCGATCTGACGAGAGCAGGCACATTCAGCTTAGAATGGCCATTGACATTAAAAGCCTTAATCCATAGTCCTATTTAATCTATTGTGAAACAAAATCTAAACAACATAATAAAAAGCCAACCGCACCACGGATTCCCAGACAGTCTCCCACACTGGTACTAGCAAGGCCTTAAGCTGTGTAACTTCTGCGATCTGACGAGAGCAGGCACATTCAGCTTAGAATGGCCACTGACATTATATGCTTTAATCCATAGTCCTTTTTAATCGATTGTGAAACAAAATCGAAACGACATAATAAAAAGTCAACCGCACCACGGATTCCCAGACAGTCTCCCACACTGGTACTAGCGAGGCCTTAAGCTGTGTAACTTCTGCGATCTGACGAGAGCAGGCACATTCAGCTTAGAATGGCCATTGACATTATATGCTTTAATCCATAGTCCTTTTTAATCGATTGTGAAACAAAATCTAAACGACATAACAAAAAGTCAACCGCACCACGGATTCCCAGACAGTCTCCCACACTGGTACTAGCGAGGCCTTAAGCTGTGTAACTTCTGCGATCTGACGAGAGCAGGCACATTCAGCTTAGAATGGCCATTGACATTAAATGCTTTAATCCATAGTCCTTTTTAATCGATTGTGAAACAAAATCTAAACGACATAATAAAAATTCAACTGCACCGCGGATTCCCAGACAGTCTCCCACACTGGTATTAGCGAGGCCTTAAGCTGTGTAACTTCTGCGATCTGACGAGAGCAGGCACATTCAGCTTAGAATGGCCATTGACATTAAATGCTTTAATCCATAGTCCTATTTAATCTATTGTGAAACAAAATCTAAACGACATAATAAAAAGTCAACCGCACCACGGATTCCCAGACAGTCTCCCACACTGGTACTAGCGAGGCGTTAAGCCGTGTTACTTCTGCAATCTAACGAGAGCAGGCACATTCAGCTTAGAATGGGCATTGACATTAAATGCTTTAATCCATAGTCCTTTTTAATCGATTGTGAAACAAAATCTAAACAACATAATAGAAAGTCAACCGCACCACGGATTCCCAGACAGTCTCCCACACTGGTACTAGCGAGGCCTTAAGCTGTGTAACTTCTGCGTTCTGACGAGAGCAGGCACATTCAGCTTAGAATGGCCATTGACGTTAAATGCTTTAATCCATAGTCCTTTTTAATCGATTGTGAAACAAAATCTAAACGACATAACAAAAAGTCAACCGCACCACGGATTCCCAGACAGTCTCCCACACTGGTACTAGCGAGGCCTTAAGCTGTGTAACTTCTGCGATCTGACGAGAGCAGGCACATTCAGCTTAGAATGGCCATTGACATTAAATGCTTTAATCCATAGTCCTTTTTAATCGATTGTGAAACAAAATCTAAACGACATAATAAAAAGTCAACTGCACCACGGATTCCCAGACAGTCTCCCACACTGGTACTAGCGAGGCGTTAAGCCGTGTTACTTCTGCGATCTAACCAGAGCAGGCACATTCAGCTTAGAATGGGCATTGACATTAAATGCTTTAATCCATAGTCCTTTTTAATCGATTGTGAAACAAAATCTAAACAACATAATAGAAAGTCAACCGCACCACGGATTCCCAGACAGTCTCCCACACTGGTACTAGCGAGGCCTTAAGCTGTGTAACTTCTGCGTTCTGACGAGAGCAGGCACATTCAGCTTAGAATGGCCATTGACGTTAAATCCTTTAATCCATAGTCCTATTTAATCTATTGTGAAACAAAATCTAAACGACATAATAAAAAGTCAAGCGCACCACGGATTCCCAGACAGTCTCCCACACTGGTACTAGCGAGGCCTTAAGCTGTGTAACTTCTGCGATCTGACGAGAGCAGGCACTTTCAGCTTAGAAAGACCATTGACTTTAAAAGCCTTAATCCATAGTCCTATTTAATCTATTGTGAAACAAAATCTAAACAACATAATAAAAAGTCAACCGCACCACGGATTCCCAGACAGTCTCCCACACTGGTACTAGCGAGACTTTAAGCTGTGTAACTTCTGTGATCTGACGAGAGCAGGGACATTCAGCTTAGAATGGGCATTGACATTAAATGCTTTAATCCATAGTCCTTTTTAATCGATTGTGAAACAAAATCTAAACGACATAATAAAAAATCAACCGCACCACGGATTCCCAGACAGTCTCCCACACTGGTACTAGCGAGGCCTTAAGCTGTGTAACTTCGGCGTTCTGACGAGAGCAGGCACATTCAGCTTAGAATGGCCATTGACGTTAAATCCTTTAATCCATAGTCCTATTTAATCTATTGTGAAACAAAATCTAAACGACATAATAAGAAGTCAACCGCACCACGGATTCCCAGACAGTCTCCCACACTGGTACTAGCGAGGCCTTAAGCTGTGTAACTTCTGCGATCTGACGAGAGCAGGCACATTCAGCTTAGAATGGCCATTGACATTAAATGCTTTAATCCATAGTCCTATTTAATCTATTGTGAAACAAAATCTAAACGACATAATAAAAAGTCAACCGCACCACGGATTCCCAGACAGTCTCCCACACTGGTACTAGCGAGGCCTTAAGCTGTGTAACTTCTGCGATCTGACGAGAGCAGGCACATTCAGCTTAGAATGGCCATTGACATTAAATGCTTTAATCCATAGTCCTTTTTAATCGATTGTGAAACAAAATCTAAACGACATAATAAAAAGTCAACCGCACCACGGATTCCCAGACAGTCTCCCACACTGGTACTAGCGAGGCCTTAAGCTGTGTAATTTCTGCGATCTGACGAGAGCAGGCACATTCAGCTTAGAATGGGCATTGACATAAAATGCTTTAATCCATAGTCCTTTTTAATCGATTGTGAAACAAAATCTAAACGACATAATAAAAAGTCTACCGCACCACGGATTCGCAGACAGTCTCCCACACTAGTACTAGCGAGGCCTTAAGCTGTGTAACTTCTGCGATCTGATGAGAGCAGGCACATTCAGCTTAGACTGGCCATTGACATTAAATGCTTTAATCCATAGTCCTTTTTAATCGATTGTGAAACAAAATCTAAACGACATAATAAAAAGTCAACCGCACCACGGATTCCCAGACAGTCTCCCACACTAGTACTATCGAGGCCTTAAGCTGTGTAACTTCTGCGATCTGACGAGAGCAGGCACATTCAGCTTAGAATGGCCATTGACATTAAATGCTTTAATCCATAGTCCTTTTTAATCGATTGTGAAACAAAATCTAAACGACATAATAAAAAGTCAACCGCACCACGGATTCCCAGACAGTCTCCCACACTGGTACTAGCGAGGCCTTAAGCTGTGTAACTTCTGCGATCTGACGAGAGCAGGCACATTCAGCTTAGAATGGCCATTGACGTTAAATGCTTTAATCCATAGTCCTATTTAATCTATTGTGAAACAAAATCTAAACGACATAATAAAAAGTCAACCGCACCACTGATTCCCAGATAGTCTCCCACACTCGTACTAGCGAGGCCTTAAGCTGTGTAACTTCTGCGATCTGACGAGAGAAGGCACATTCAGCTTAGAATGGCCATTGACATTAAAAGCCTTAATCCATAGTCCTATTTAATCTATTGTGAAACAAAATCTAAACAACATAATAAAAAGCCAACCGCACCACGGATTCCCAGACAGTCTCCCACACTGGTACTAGCAAGGCCTTAAGCTGTGTAACTTCTGCGATCTGACGAGAGCAGGCACATTCAGCTTAGAATGGCCACTGACATTAAATGCTTTAATCCATAGTCCTTTTTAATCGATTGTGAAACAAAATCGAAACGACATAATAAAAAGTCAACCGCACCACGGATTCCCAGACAGTCTCCCACACTGGTACTAGCGAGGCCTTAAGCTGTGTAACTTCTGCGATCTGACGAGAGCAGGCACATTCAGTTTAGAATGGCCATTGACATTATATGCTTTAATCCATAGTCCTTTTTAATCGATTGTGAAACAAAATCTAAACGACATAACAAAAAGTCAACCGCACCACGGATTCCCAGACAGTCTCCCACACTGGTACTAGCGAGGCCTTAAGCTGTGTAACTTCTGCGATCTGACGAGAGCAGGGACATTCAGCTTAGAATGGCCATTGACATTAAATGCTTTAATCCATAGTCCTTTTTAATCGATTGTGAAACATAATCTAAACAACATAATAAAAAGTCAACCGCACCACGGATTCCCAGACAGTCTCCCACACTGGTACTAGCGAGGCCTTAAGCTGTGTAACTTCTGCGATCTGACGAGAGCAGGCACATTCAGCTTAGAATGGCCATTGACGTTAAATGCTTTAATCCATAGTCCTATTTAATCTATTGTGAAACAAAATCTAAACGACATAATAAAAAGTCAACCGCACCACGGATTCCCAGACAGTCTCCCACATTGGTACTAGCGAGGCGTTAAGCTGTGTAAGTTCTGCGATCTAACAAGAGCAGGCACATTCAGCTTAGACTGGCCATTGACATTAAATGCTTTAATCCATAGTCCTTTTTAATCGATTGTGAAGCAAAATCTAAACGACATAATAAAAAGGCAACCGCACCACGGATTCCCAGACAGTCTCCCACACTGGTACTAGCGAGGCCTTAAGCCGTGTAACTTCTGCGATCTGACGAGAGCAGGGACATTCAGCTTAGAATAGCCATTGACATTAAATGCTTTAATCCATAGTCCTTTTTAATCGATTGTGAAACAAAATCTAAACGACATAATAAAAATGCAACCGCACCACGGATACCCCGACAGTCTCCCACACTGGTACTAGCGAGGCCTTAAGCTGTGTAACTTCTGCGATCTGACGAGAGCAGGCACATTCAGCTTAGAATGGCCATTGACGTTAAATGCTTTAATCCATAGTCCTATTTAATCTATTGTGAAACAAAATCTAAACGACATAATAAAAAGTCAACCACACCAATGATTCCCAGACAGTCTCCCACACTGGTACTAGCAAGGCCTTAAGCTGTGTAACTTCTGCGATCTGACGAGAGCAGGCACATTCAGCTTAGAATGGCCATTGACATTAAATGCTTTAATCCATAGTCCTTTTTAATCGATTGTGAAACAAAATCTAAACGACATAATAAAAAGTCAACTGCACCACGGATTCCCAGACAGTCTCCCACACTGGTACTAGCGAGGCCTTAAGCTGTGTAACTTCTGCGATCTGACGAGAGCAGGCATAGTTACATAGTTACATAGTTACATAGTTAGTACGGCTGAAAAAAGACACATGTCCATCAAGTTCAACCAAGGGAAGGGAAAAGGGAAGGAAAAATTTCTACACATAGGAGCTAATATTTTTTTGTTCTAGGAAATTATCTAACCCTTTTTTAAAGCCATCTACTGTCCCTGCTGTGACCAGCTCCTGCGGTAGGCTATTCCATAAATTCACAGTTCTCACTGTAAAGAAGCCTTGTCGCCTCTGCAGCTTGAACCTTTTTTTCTCCAGACGGAGGGAGTGCCCCCTTGTTTTTTGAGGGGGTTTTACAAGGAACAGGATTTCACCATATTTTTTGTATGTGCCATTAATATATTTATATAAGTTAATCATGTCCCCCCTTAGTCTTCTTTTTTCAAGGCTAAATAGGTTTAATTCTTTCAATCTTTCCTCATAACTTAAATTCTCCATGCCCCTTATTAGCTTCGTTGCTCTTCTTTGTATTTTTTCCAACTCCAGGGCATCCTTTCTATGAACTGGAGCCCAGAACTGAACTGCATATTCTAGATGAGGCCTCACTAATGCTTTGTAAAGTGGCATTATTACATCCCTGTCCCGCGAGTCCATGCCTCTTTTAATACACGACAATATCCTGCTGGCCTTTGAAGCAGCTGATTGACACTGCATGCTGTTATTGAGTTTATGATTTACAAGTACACCCAGATCCTTCTCAACAAGTGAATCCGCCAGTGTAGCGCCCCCTAGGACATATGATGCATGCAGGTTGTTGGTACCAAGATGCATAACTTTACATTTATCTACATTAAACTTCATTTGCCAAGTGGACGCCCAAATACTTAGTTTGTTTAAATCTGCCTGTAATTCATGAACATCTTCCATAGTCTGAACTATATTACATAGCTTGGTGTCATCTGCAAAAATAGAAATAGTGCTATTAATCCCTTCCTCTATATCATTAATAAATAAGTTGAATAATAGTGGTCCCAGCACTGAACCCTGGGGTACACCACTTATAACCGGGGACCATTCAGAGAAGGAATCATTGACCACAACCCTCTGGATACGGTCCTTGAGCCAATTCTCAATCCAATTACAAACTATATTTTCTAAACCTATAGTCCTTAATTTACCCATTAGGCGTCTATGGGGGACAGTGTCAAATGCCTTTGCAAAGTCTAAAAACACTAAATCCACAGCGGCCCCTCTGTCTAGACTTCTGCTCACCTCTTCATAAAAACAGATTAGGTTAGTTTGACAACTTCTGTCCTTAGTAAAACCGTGCTGGCTGTCACTTATAATGCTATTTATTGTCACATAATCCTGTATATAGTCCCTCAATAGCCCCTCAAACATTTTCCCCACGATGGATGTTAAGCTTACTGGTCTATAATTACCCGGGGAAGACCTAGAGCCCTTTTTGAAAATAGGCACCACATTTGCCCTGCGCCAGTCCCTTGGCACTATACCAGTCACTAGAGATTCTCTGAATATTATGAAAAGGGGGACAGAAATAACTGAACTAAGCTCTTTAAGAATTCTAGGGTGTAACCCATCTGGTCCCGGAGCCTTGTGCACATTTATTTTATTTAATTTAGCTTGGACCATCTCTACATTCATCCAATTCAGTATATCAACTGATATATTAACAGCACTGGCACCGGCTACATCAGCTGCTCTTTCTTCTGTTGTATATACAGAGCTAAAGAACCCATTTAGTAACTCTGCCTTCTCTTGATCCCCTGTGATCAACTCCCCATTACCATTATCTAGGGGTCCTACATGTTCAGACCTTGGCTTTTTTGCATTTATATGCTTGAAGAATTTTTTAGGATTTGTTTTACTATCCTTGGCCACCTGCCTTTCATTTTGTATTTTTGCTAATTTTATTACATTTTTACAGATTTTATTAAGCTCTTTATATTTTACAAAGGCTACAGCTGTACCCTCAGATTTGTATTTTTTAAATGCCCTTTTTTTGTCATGTATTGCCCCTTTCACAGAAGGTGTAAGCCATGTGGGGTTTAATTTGAGTCGTTTATACTTATTACCTGTAGGAATAAATTTTGCACTATAATAACTCAAAGTAGATTTGAAAATCTCCCATTTATCATTTGTTCCATTATTTGACATTAGTTCTTCCCAGTCTATATCCTGAATTGCAGCCCTCATCCTGGGGAAATTGGCTTTCTTAAAATTAAATGTTTTTGCCCTCCCAGCCTGCGTTTGTTTTTTACAGTATAGGTAAAATGTAACTATATTATGATCACTGTTACCGAGGTTTTCACGAACATTGACATTCCCAACAAGATCTGCATTATTAGAAATGACCAGATCCAACAGAGCTTCACCTCTAGTCGGGTCTTCCACAAACTGGCCCATAAAATTTTCCTGCAACAGGTTGAGGAAATGTCTCCCCTTTGCAGTTGAAGCCGAACCATGACACCAATTAATATCCCGGAAATTAAAATCTCCCATTATCACTACAGTACCCGCCTGTGCAGCCCGCTCCATCTGTTTATATATCTGACCTTCCATCTCCTCAGTTATATTGGGGGGTCTATAGATTACACCAAAAGTAATTTTTTCAGTGATCACCTCCCTTTCTAGTTCCACCCACAAGGTTTCAACCTCCTCACAGTCTTCACCCACTATTGTCTCTTTCACACTCGCCTTCATATCACTTCTCACATACAGACATACACCACCACCTTTCCTATTTGTCCTGTCTTTACGAAAAAGTGTAAAACCCTGTAGATTTACAGCCCAGTCATGTGAAGAGTCCAGCCATGTTTCAGCAACACCAACTATATCTATATTTTCTTCCAGTATCAAGGCCTCCAGCTCCCCCATTTTGCTTGCTAGACTTCTGGCATTTGTGAACATACACTTTAACTTGCCTGTCAGTTTTTCACTTTTATTATCAGAAATGTGATTTGACATTAATCGGTCCTTTTTATTTACACTGATGTTTTGTAACGAAAGGATCTCCTTATCTTGTTGTCTAGTCCTCTCCCCACATTCTGTTTCTCCCCCCACCAATATAGTCTGACCCCTCTCTAACCTGGCTACCCCTTTTTTTTCTACATTGACCTCCCTCCTCAGCCCTAGTTTAAAAACTCCGCCACCCCAGCTAGAATTCTCTCCCCCAGCACAGCGGACCCCCTTCCATTTAGGTGCAAATCATCTGCAGAATACAGTTTGTACCCCAATGAAAAGTCAGCCCAGTGCTCTAGGAACCCAAATCCTTCTCCTCTACACCAAGACTTCAGCCATGCATTTAACTCCCTAAGCTCCCGCTGTCTTTCCTGTGATGCGCATGGCACAGGCAGTATTCCTGAGAATACAACCTTGGAGGTCCTTCCCTTCAGCTTGTAGCCTAGTTCTTTAAAATTATTCTTAAGGCTCCTCCACCTACCATTTATTCTGTCGTTGGTACCGACATGGACCACGACAGCTGGATCATCACCAGCCCCTCCCAGCAATTTGTCCACCCGTTCCACCACATGCCGAACCCTGGCACCAGGGAGACAGCAAACCATTCGGTTGAGGCGGTCTTGGCGACAAATTATTCTATCCGTCTTCCTGATTATAGAATCCCCTATGCTTTAATCCATAGTCCTTTTTAATCGATTGTGAAACAAAATCTAAACGACATAATAAAAAGTCAACCGCACCACGGATTCCCAGACAGTCTCCCACACTGGTACTAGCGAGGTCTTAAGCTGTGTAACTTCTGCGATCTGACGAGAGCAGGCACATTCAGCTTAGAATGGCCATTGACATTAAAAGCCTTAATCCATAGTCCTATTTAATCCATTGTGAAACAAAATCTAAACAACATAATAAAAAGTCAACCGCACCACGGATTCCCAGAGTGTCTCCCACACTGGTACTAGCGAGGCCTTAAGCTGTGTAACTTCTGCGATTTGACGAGAGCAGGGACATTCAGCTTAGAATGGCCATCGACATTAAATACTTTAATCCATAGTCCTTTTTAATCGATTGTGAAACAAAATCTAAACGACATAATAAAACGTCAACCGCACCACGGATTCCCAGACAGTCTCCCATACTGGTACTAGCGAGGTTTTAAG
Organism: Rhinoderma darwinii; assembly: GCF_050947455.1. NCBI lineage: Eukaryota > Metazoa > Chordata > Amphibia > Anura > Rhinodermatidae > Rhinoderma > Rhinoderma darwinii. Next base: position 51,179 of record NW_027461665.1, read on the forward strand.
CTGTGTAACTTCTGCGATCTGACGAGAGCAGGGACATTCAGCTTAGAATGGCCATTGACGTTAAATGCTTTAATCCATAGTCCTTTTTAATCGATTGTGAAACAAAATCTAAACGACATAATAAAAATTCAACCGCTCCACGGATTCCCAGACAGTCTCCCACACTGGTACTAGCGAGGCCTTAAGCTGTGTAACTTCTGCGATCTGACGAGAGCAGGCACTTTCAGCTTAGAATGGCCATTGACATTAAAAGCCTTAATCCATAGTCCTATTTAATCTATTGTGAAACAAAATCTAAACAACATAATAAAAAGTCAACCGCACCACGGATTCCCAGACAGTCTCCCACACTTGTACTAGCGAGGCCTTAAGCTGTGTAACTTCTGTGATCTGACGAGAACAGGGACATTCAGCTTAGAATGGCCATTGACATTAAATGCTTTAATCCATAGTCCTTTTTAATCGATTGTGAAACAAAATCTAAACGACATAATAAAAAATCAACCGCACCACGGATTCCCAGACAGTCTCCCACACTGGTACTAGCGAGGCCTTAAGCTGTGTAACTTCTGCGTTCTGACGAGAGCAGGCACATTCAGCTTAGAATGGCCATTGACGTTAAATCCTTTAATCCATAGTCCTATTTAATCTATTGTGAAACAAAATCTAAACGACATAATAAAAAGGCAAGCGCACCACGTATTCCCAGACAGTCTCCCACACTGGTACTAGCGAGGCCTTAAGCTGTGTAACCTCTGCGATCTGACGAGAGCAGGCACTTTCAGCTTAGAATGGCCATTGACATTAAAAGCCTTAATCCATAGTCCTATTTAATCTATTGTGAAACAAAATCTAAACAACATAATAAAAAGTCAACCGCACCACGGATTCCCAGACAGTCTCCCACACTGGTACTAGCGAGGCCTTAAGCTGTGTAACTTCTGTGATCTAACGAGAGCAGGGACATTCAGCTTAGAATGGCCATTGACATTAAATACTTTAATCCATAGTCCTTTTTAATCGATTCTGAAACAAAATCTAAACGACATAATAAAAAATCAACCGCACCACGGATTCCCAGACAGTCTCCCACACTGGTACTAGCGAGGCCTTAAGCTGTGTAACTTCTGCGTTCTGACGAGAGCAGGCACATTCAGCTTAGAATGGCCATTGACGTTAAATCCTTTAATCCATTGTCCTATTTAATCTATTGTGAAACAAAATCTAAACGACATAATAAAAAGTCAAGCACACCACGGATTCCCAGACAGTCTCCCACACTGGTACTAGCGAGGCCTTAAGCTGTGTAACTTCTGCGATCTGACGAGAGCAGGCACATTCAGCTTAGAATGGCCATTGACATTAAATGCTTTAATCCATAGTCCTTTTTAATCGATTGTGAAACAAAATCTAAACGACATAATAAAAAGTCAACCGCACCACGGATTCCCAGACAGTCTCCCACACTGGTACTAGCGAGGCCTTAAGCTGTGTAACTTCTGCGATCTGACGAGAGCAGGGACATTCAGCTTAGAATGGCCATTGACATCAAATGCTTTAATCCATAGTCCTTTTTAATCGATTGTGAAACAAAATCTAAACGACATAATAAAAATTCAACCACACCACGGATTCCCAGACAGTCTCCCACACTGGTACTAGCAAGGCCTTAAGCTGTGTAACTTCTGCGATCTGACGAGAGCAGGCACATTCAGCTTAGAATGGCCATTGACATTAAATGCTTTAATCCATAGTCCTTTTTAATCGATTGTGAAACAAAATCTAAACGACATAATAAAAAGTCAACCGCACCACGGATTCCCAGACAGTCTCCCACACTGGTACTAGCGAGGCCTTAAGCTGTGTAACTTCTGCGATCTGACGAGAGCAGGCACATTCAGCTTAGAATGGCCATTGACATTAAATGCTTTAATCCATAGTCCTTTTTAATCGATTGTGAAACAAAATCTAAATGACATAATAAAAAGTCAACCGCACCACGGATTCCCAGACAGTCTCCCACACTGGTACTAGCGAGGCCTTAAGCTGTGTAACTTCTGCGATCTGACGAGGGCAGGCACATTCAGCTTAGAATGGCCATTGACATTAAATGCTTTAATCCATAGTCCTTTTTAATCGATTGTGAAACAAAATCTAAACGACATAATAAAAAGTCAACCGCATCACGGATTCCCAGACAGTCTCCCACACTGATACTAGCGAGGCCTTAAGCTGTGTAACTTCTGCGATCTGACGAGAGCAGGGACATTCAGCTTAGAATGGCCATTGACATTAAATGCTTTAATCCATAGTCCTTTTTAATCGATTGTGAAACAAAATCTAAACGACATAATAAAAATTCAACCGCACCACGGATTCCCAGACAGTCTCCCACACTGGTACTAGCGAGGCCTTAAGCTGTGTAACTTCTGCGATCTGACGAGAGCAGGCACATTCAGCTTAGAATGGCCATCGACATTAAACGCTTTAATCCATAGTCCTTTTTAATCGATTGTGAAACAAAATCTAAGCGACATAATAAAAAGTCAACCGCACCACGGATTCCCAGACAGTCTCCCACACTGGTACTAGCGAGGTTTTAAGCTGAGTAACTTCTGCAATCTGACGAGAGCAGGCACATTCAGCTTAGAATGGCCATTGACATTAAATGCTTTAATCCATAGTCCTTTTTAATCGATTGTGAAACAAAATCTAAACGACATAATAAAAAGTCAACTGCACCACGGATTCCCAGACAGTCTCCCACACTGGTACTAGCGAGGTCTTAAGCTGTGTAACTTCTGCGATCTGACGAGGGCAGGCACATTCAGCTTAGAATGGCCATTAACATTAAATGCTTTAATCCATAGTCCTTTTTAATCGATTGTGAAACAAAATCTAAACGACATAATAAAAAGTCAACCGCACCACGGATTCCCAGACAGTCTCCCACACTGGTACTAGCGAGGCCTTAAGCTGTGTAACTTCTGCGATCTGACAAGAGCAGGCACATTCAGCTTAGAATCGCCATTGACATTAAAAGCCTTAATCCATAGTCCTATTTAATCTATTGTGAAACAAAATCTAAACAACATAATAAAAAGTCAACCGCACCACGGATTCCCAGACAGTCTCCCACACTGGTACTAGCGAGGCCTTAAGCTGTATAACTTCTGCGATCTGACGAGAGCAGGGACATTCAGCTTAGAATGGCCATTGACATTAAATGCTTTAAGCCATAGTCCTTTTTAATCGATTGTGAAACAAAATCTAAACGACATAATAAAAAGTCAACCACACCACGGATTCCCAGACAGTCTCCCACACTGGTACTAGCGAGGCCTTAAGCTGTGTAACTTCTGCGATCTGACGAGAGCAGGCACATTCAGCTTAGAATGGCCATTGACATTAAATGCTTTAATCCATAGTCCTTTTTAATCGATTGTGAAACATAATCTAAACGACATAATAAAAAGTCAACCGCACCACGGATTCCCAGACAGTCTCCCACACTGGTACTAGCGAGGCCTTAAGCTGTGTAATTTCTGCGATCTGACGAGAGCAGGTACATTCAGCTTAGAATGGCCATTGACATTAAATGCTTTAATCCATAGTCCTTTTTAATCGATTGTGAAACAAAATCTAAACGACATAATAAAAATTCAACCGCACCACGGATTCCCAGACAGTCTCCCACACTGGTACTAGCGAGGCCTTAAGCTGTGTAACTTCTGCGATCTGACGAGAGCAGGCACATTCAGCTTAGAATGGCCATTGACGTTAAATGCTTTAATCCATAGTCCTATTTAATCTATTGTGAAACAAAATCTAAACGACATAATAAAAAGTCAACCGCACCACGGATTCCCAGACAGTCTCCCACATTGGTACTAGCGAGGCGTTAAGCTGTGTAAGTTCTGCGATCTAACAAGAGCAGGCACATTCAGCTTAGAATGGCCATTGACATTAAATGCTTTAATCCATAGTCCTTTTTAATCGATTGTGAAACAAAATCTAAACGACATAATTAAAAGTCAACCGCACCACGGATTCCCAGACAGTCTCCCACACTGGTACTAGCGAGGCCTTAAGCTGTGTAACTTCTGCGATCTGACGAGAGCAGGCACATTCAGCTTAGAATGGCCATTGACATTAAATGCTTTAATCCATAGTCCTTTTTAATCGATTGTGAAACAAAATCTAAACGACATAATAAAAAGTCAACCGCACCACGGATTCCCAGACAGTCTCCCACACTGGTACTAGCGAGGCCTTAAGCTGTGTAACTTCTGCGATCTGACGAGAGCAGGGACATTCAGCTTAGAATAGCCATTGACATTAAATGCTTTAATCCATAGTCCTTTTAATCGATTGTGAAACAAAATCTAAACGACATAATAAAAAGTCAACCGCACCACGGATTCCCAGACAGTCTCCCACACTGGTACTAGCGAGGCCTTAAGCTTTGTAACTTCTGCGATCTGACGAGAGCAGGTACATTCAGCTTAGAATGGCCATTGACGTTAAATGCTTTAATCCATAGTCCTATTTAATCTATTGTGAAACAAAATCTAAACGACATAATAAAAAGGCAACCGCACCACGGATTCCCAGACAGTCTCCCACACTGGTACTAGCGAGGCCTTTAGCTGTGTAACTTCTGCGATTTGACGAGAGCAGGGAAATTCAGCTTAGAATGGCCATTGACGTTAAATGCTTTAATCCATAGTCCTATTTAATCTATTGTGAAACAAAATCTAAACGACATAATAAAAAGTCAACCGCACCATGGATTCCCAGACAGTCTCCCACACTGGTACTAGCGAGGTTTTAAGCTGTGTAACTTCTGCAATCTGACGAGAGCAGGGACATTCAGCTTAGAATGGCCATTGACATTAAATGCTTTAATCCATAGTCCTTTTTAATCGATTGTGAAACAAAATCTAAACGACATAATAAAAATTCAACCGCACCACGGATTCCCAACCAGTCTCCCACACTGGTACTAGCGAGGCCTTAAGCTGTGTAACTTCTGCGTTCTGACAAGAGCAGGCACATTCAGCTTAGAATGGCCATTGACGTTAAATTCTTTAATCCATAGTCCTATTTAATCTATTGTGAAACAAAATCTAAACGACATAATAAAAAGTCAAACGCACCACGGATTCCCAGACAGTCTCCCACACTGGTACTAGCGAGGCCTTAAGCTGTGTAACTTCTGCGATCTGACGAGAGGAGGCACATTCAGCTTAGAATGGCCATTGACATTAAATGCTTTAATCCATAGTCCTTTTTAATCGATTGTGAAACAAAATCTAAACGACATAATAAAAAGTCAACCGCACCACGGATTCCCAGACAGTCTCCCACACTGGTACTAGCGAGGCCTTAAGCTGTGTAACTTCTGCGATCTGACGAGAGCAGGAACATTCAGCTTAGAATGGCCATCGACATTAAACGCTTTAATCCATAGTCCTTTTTAATCGATTGTGAAACAAAATCTAAACGACATAATAAAAAGTCAACCGCTCCACGGATTCACAGACAGTCTCCCACACTGGTACTAGCGAGGCCTTAAGCTGTGTAACTTCTGCGATCTGCCGAGAGCAGGCACATTCAGTTTAGAATTGCCATTGACATTAAAAGCCTTAATCCATAGTCCTATTTAATCTATTGTGAAACAAAATCTAAACAACATAATAAAAAGTCAACCGCACCACGGATTCCCAGAGAGTCTCCCACACTGGTACTAGCGAGGCCTTAAGTTGTGTATCTTTTGTGATCTGACGAGAGGAGGGACACTTAGCTTAGAATGGCCATTGACATTAAATGCTTTAATCCATAGTCCTTTTTAATCGATTGTGAAACAAAATCTAAACGACATAATAAAAATTCAACCGCACCACAGATTCCCAGACAGTCTCCCACACTGGTACTAGCGAGGCCTTAAGCTGTGTAACTTCTGCGTTCTGACGAGAGCAGGCACATTCAGCTTAGAATGGCCATTGACGTTAAATTCTTTAATCCATAGTCCTATTTAATCTATTGTGAAACAAAATCTAAACGACATAATAAAAAGTCAAACGCACCACGGATTCCCAGACAGTCTCCCACACTGGTACTAGCGAGGCCTTAAGCTGTGTAACTTCTGCGATCTGACGAGAGGAGGCACATTCAGCTTAGAATGGCCATTGACATTAGAAGCCTTAATCCATAGTCCTATTTAATCTATTGTGAAACAAAATCTAAACAACATAATAAAAAGTCAACCGCTCCGCGGATTCCCAGAGAGTCTCCCACACTGGTACTAGTGAGGCCTTAAGCTGTGTAACTTCTGTGTTCTGACGAGAGCAGGCACATTCAGCTTAGAATGGCCATTGACATTAAATGCTTTAATCCATAGTCCTTTTTAATCGATTGTGAAACAAAATCTAAACGACATAATAAAAAGTCAACCGCTCCACGGATTCCCAGACAGTCTCCCACACTGGTACTAGCGAGGTTTTAAGCTGTGTAACTTCTGCGATCTGACGAGAGCAGGGACATTCAGCTTAGAATGGCCATTGACATTAAATGCTTTAATTCATAGTCCTTTTTAATCGATTGTGAAACAAAATCTAAACGACATAAAAAAAGCTCAACCGCACAACGGATTCCCAGACAGTCTCCCACACTGGTACTAGTGAGGCCTTAAGCTGTGTAACTTCTGCGATCTGACGAGAGCAGGGACATTCAGCTTAGAATGGCCATTGACGTTAAATGCTTTAATCCATAGTCCTTTTTAATCGATTGTGAAACAAAATCTAAACGACATAATAAAAATTCAACCGCACCATGGATTCCCAGACAGTCTCCCACACTGGTACTAGCGAGGCCTTAAGCTGTGTAACTTCTGCGATGTGACGAGAGCAGGCACATTCAGCTTAGAATGGCCATTGACGTTAAATGCTTTAATCCATAGTCCTATTTAATCTATTGTGAAACAAAATCTAAACGACATAATAAAACGTCAACCGCACCACGGATTCCCAGACAGTCTCCCACATTGGTACTAGCGAGGCGTTAAGCTGTGTAAGTTCTGCGATCTAACAAGAGCAGGCACATTCAGCTTAGAATGGCCATTGACATTAAATGCTTTAATCCATAGTCCTTTTTAATCGATTGTGAAACAAAATCTAAACGACATAATAAAAATTCAACCACACCACGTATTCCCAGACAGTCTCCCACACAGGTACTAGCGAGGCCTTAAGCTGTGTAACTTCTGCGATCTGACGAGAGCAGGCACATTCAGCTTAGAATGGCGATTGACATTAAATGCTTTAATCCATAGTCCTTTTTAATCGATTGTGAAACAAAATCCAAACGACATAATAAAACGTCAACCGCACCATGGATTCCCAGACAGTCTCCCACACTGGTACTAGCGAGGTTTTAAGCTGTGTAACTTCTGCGATCTGACGAGAGCAGGGACGTTCAGCTTAGAATGGCCATTGAAATTAAATGCTTTAATCCATAGTCCTTTTTAATCGATTGTGAAACAAAATCTAAACGACATAATAAAAATTCAACCGCACCACGGATTCCCAGACAGTCTCCCACACTGGTACCAGCGAGGCCTTAAGCTGTGTAACTTCTGCGATCTGACGAGAGCAGGCACATTCAGCTTAGAATGGCCATTGACGTTTAATGCTTTAATCCATAGTCCTATTTAATCTATTGTGAAACAAAATCTAAACGACATAATAAAAAGTCAACCGCACCACGGATTCCCAGACAGTCTCCCACACTGGTACTAGCGAGGCGTTAAGCTGTGTAACTTCTGCGATCTAACGAGAGCAGGCACATTCAGCTTAGAATAGCCATTGACATTAAATGCTTTAATCCATAGTCCTTTTTAATCGATTGTTAAACAAAATCTAAACAACATAATAAAAAGTCAACCGCTCCGCGGATTCCCAGAGAGTCTCCCACACTGGTACTAGTGAGGCCTTAAGCTGTGTAACTTCTGTGTTCTGACGAGAGCAGGTACATTCAGCTTAGAATGGCCTTTGACGTTAAATGCTATAAACCATAGTCCTATTTAATCTATTGTGAAACAAAATCTAAACGACATATTAAAAAGTCAACCGCACCACGGATTCCCAGACAGTCTCCCACACTGGTACTAGCGAGGCCTTAAGCTGTGTAACTTCTGCGATCTGACGAGAGCAGGTACATTCAGCTTAGAATGGCCATTGACGTTAAATGCTTTAATCCATAGTCCTTTTTAATCGATTGTGAAACAAAATCGAAACGACATAATAAAAAGTCAACCGCACTACGGATTCCCAAACAGTCTCCCACACTGGTACTAGCGAGGCCTTAAGCTGTGTAACTTCTGCGATCTGACGAGAGCAGGCACATTCAGCTTAGAATGGCCATTGACATTAAATGCTTTAATCCATAGTCCTTTTTAATCGATTGTGAAACAAAATCTAAACGACATAATAAAAATCCAACCGCACCACGGATTCCGAGACAGTCTCCCACAATGGTACTAGCGAGGCCTTAAGCTGTGTAACTTCTGCGATATGACGAGAGCAGGCACATTCAGCTTAGAATGGCCATTGACATTAAATGCTTTAATCCAAAGTCCTTTTTAATCGATTGTGAAACAAAATCTAAACGACATAATAAAAAGTCAACCGCACCACGGATTCCCAGAGAGTTTCCCACACTGGTACTAGCGAGGCCTTAAGCTGTGTAACTTCTGCGTTCTGACGAGAGCAGGCACATTCAGCTTAGAATGGCCATTGACGTTAAATGCTTTAATCCATAGTCCTATTTAATCTATTGTGAAACAAAATCTAAACGACATAAAAAAAATTCAACCGCACCACGGATTCCCAGACAGTCTCCCACACTGGTACTAGCGAGGCCTTAAGCTGTGTAACTTCTGCGATCTGACGAGAGCAGGCACATTCAGCTTAAAATGGCCATTGACGTTAAATGCTTTAATCCATAGTCCTATTTAATCTATTGTGAAACAAAATCTAAACGACATAATAAAAAGTCAACCGCACCACGGATTCCCAGACAGTCTCCCACACTGGTACTAGTGAGGCGTTAAGCTGTGTAACTTCTGCGATCTAACGAGCGCAGGCACATTTAGCTTAGAATGGCCATTGACATTAAGTGCTTTAATCCATAGTCCTTTTTAATGGATTGTGAAACAAAATCTAAACGACATAATAAAAAGTCAACCGCACCACGGATTCCCAGACAGTCTCCCACACTGGTACTAGCGAGGCCTTAAGCTGTGTAACTTCTGCGTTCTGATGAGAGCAGGCACATTCAGCTTAGAATGGCCTTTGACGTTAAATGCTTTAATCCATAGTCCTATTTGATCTATTGTGAAACAAAATCTAAACGACATAATAAAAAGTCAACCGCACCACGGATTCCCAGACAGTCTCCCACACTGGTACTAGCGAGGCGTTAAGCTGTGTAACTTCTGCGATCTAACGAGAGCAGGCACATTCAGCTTAGAATGGCCATTGACATTAAATGCTTTAATCCATAGTCCTTTTTAATCGATTGTGAAACAAAATCTAAACGACATAATAAAAAGTCACCCGCACCACGGATTCCCAGACAGTCTCCCACACTGGTACTAGCGAGGCCTTAAGCTGTGTAACTTCTGCGATCTGACGAGAGAAGGCACATTCAGCTTAGAATGGCCATTGACATTAAAAGCCTTAATCCATAGTCCTATTTAATCTATTGTGAAACAAAATCTAAACAACATAATAAAAAGTCAACCGCACCACGGATTCCCAGACAGTCTCCCACACTAGTACTAGCGAGGCGTTAAGCTGTGTAACTTCTGCGATCTAACGAGAGCAGGCACATTTAGCTTAGAACGGCCATTGACATTAAGTGCTTTAATCCATAGTCCTTTTTAATCGATTGTGAAACAAAATCTAAACGACATAATAAAAAGTCAACCGCACCACGGATTCCCAGACAGTCTCCCACACTGGTACTAGCGAGGCCTTAAGCTGTGTAACGTCTGCGACCTGCCGAGAGCAGGGACATTCAGCTTAGAATGGCCATTGACATTAAATGCTTTAATCCATAGTCCTTTTTAATCGATTGTGAAACAAAATCGAAACGACATAATAAAAATTCAACCGCACCACGGATTCCCAGACAGTCTACCACACTGGTACTAGCGAGGCCTTAAGCTGTGTAACTTCTGCGTTCTGATGAGAGCAGGCACATTCAGCTTAGAATGGCCATTGACGTTAAATGCTTTAATCCATAGTCCTATTTAATCTATTGTGAAACAAAATCTAAACGACATAATAAAAAGTCAACCGCACCATGGATTCCCAGACAGTCTCCCACACTGGTACTAGCGAGGCCTTAAGCTGTGTAACGTCTGCGACCTGACGAGAGCAGGGACATTCAGCTTAGAATGGCCATTGACATTAAATGCTTTAATCCATAGTCCTTTTTAATCGATTGTGAAACAAAATCTAAACGACATAATAAAAATTCAACTGCACCACGGATTCCCAGACAGTCTCCCACACTGGTACTAGCAAGGCCTTAAGCTGTGTAACTTCTGCGATCTGACGAGAGCAGGCACATTCAGCTTAGAATGGCCATTGACATTAAAAGCCTTAATCCATAGTCCTATTTAATCTATTGTGAAACAAAATCTAAACAACATAATAAAAAGTCAACCACACCACGGATTCCCAGACAGTCTACCACACTGGTACTAGCGAGGCCTTAAGCTGTGTAACTTCTGCGTTCTGATGAGAGCAGGCACATTCAGCTTAGAATGGCCATTGACGTTAAATGCTTTAATCCATAGTCCTATTTAATCTATTGTGAAACAAAATCTAAACGACATAATAAAAAGTCAACCGCACCATGGATTCCCAGACAGTCTCCCACACTGGTACTAGCGAGGCCTTAAGCTGTGTAACGTCTGCGACCTGACGAGAGCAGGGACATTCAGCTTAGAATGGCCATTGACATTAAATGCTTTAATCCATAGTCCTTTTTAATCGATTGTGAAACAAAATCTAAACGACATAATAAAAATTCAACTGCACCACGGATTCCCAGACAGTCTCCCACACTGGTACTAGCGAGGCCTTAAGCTGTGTAACTTCCGCGATCTGACGAGAGCAGGCACATTCAGCTTAGAATGGCCATTGACATTAAAAGCCTTAATCCATAGTCCTATTTAATCTATTGTGAAACAAAATCTAAACAACATAATAAAAATTCAACTGCACCACGGATTCCCAGACAGTCTCCCACACTGATACTAGCGAGGGCTTAAGCTGTGTAACTTCTGCGTTCTGATGAGAGCAGGCACATTCAGCTTAGAATGGCCATTGACGTTAAATGCTTTAATCCATAGTCCTATTTAATCTATTGTGAAACAAAATCTAAACGACATAATAAAAAGTCAACCGCACCATGGATTCCCAGACAGTCTCCCACACTGGTACTAGCGAGGCCTTAAGCTGTGTAACGTCTGCGACCTGACGAGAGCAGGGACATTCAGCTTAGAATGGCCATTGACATTAAATGCTTTAATCCATAGTCCTTTTTAATCGATTGTGAAACAAAATCTAAACGACATAATAAAAATTCAACTGCACCACGGATTCCCAGACAGTCTCCCACACTGGTACTAGCGAGGCCTTAAGCTGTGTAACTTCCGCGATCTGACGAGAGCAGGCACATTCAGCTTAAAATGGCCATTGACATTAAAAGCCTTAATCCATAGTCCTATTTAATCTATTGTGAAACAAAATCTAAACAACATAATAAAAAGTCAACCACACCACGGATTCCCAGACAGTCTCCCACACTGGTACTGGCGAGGCCTTAAGCTGTGTAACTTCTGCGTTCTGACGAGAGCAGGCACATTCAGCTTAGAATGGCCATTGACGTCAAATGCTTTAATCCATAGTCTTATTTAATCTATTGTGAAACAAAATCTAAACGACATAATAAAAAGGCAACCGCACCATGGATTCCCAGACTGTCTCCCACACTGGTAATAGCGAGGCCTTAAGCTGTGTAACTTCTGCGATCTGACGAGAGCAGGCACATTCAGCTTAGAATGGCCATTGACATTAAATGCTTTAATCCATAGTCCTTTTTAATCGATTGTGAAACAAAATCTAAACGACATCATAAAAAGTCAACCGCATCACGGATTCCCAGACAGTCTCCCACACTGGTACTAGCGAGGCCTTAAGCTGTGTAACTTCTGCTATCTGACGAGAGCAGGCACATTCAGCTTAGAATGGCCATTGACGTTAAATGCTTTAATCCATAGTCCTATTTAATCTATTGTGAAACAAAATCGAAACGACATAATAAAAAGTCAACCGCACCACGGATTCCCAGACAGTCTCCCACACTGGTACTAGCGAGGCCTTAAGCTGTGTAACTTCTGCGATCAGACGAGAGCAGGGACATTCAGCTGAGAATGGCCATTGACATTAAATGCTTTAATCCATAGTCCTTTTTTATCGATTGTGAAACAAAATATAAACAACATAATAAAAATTCAACGCACCACGGATTCCCAGACAGTCTCCCACACTAGTACTAGCGAGGCCTTAAGCTGTGTAACTTCTGCGATCTGACGAGAGCAGGCACATTCAGCTTAGAATGGCCATTGACGTTAAATGCTTTAATCCATAGTCCTATTTGATCTATTGTGAAACAAAATCTAAACGACATTATAAAAAGTCAACCGCACCACGGATTCCCAGACAGCCTCCCACACTGGTACTAGCGAGGCCTTAAGCTGTGTAACTTCTGCGTTCTGACGAGAGCAGGCACATTCAGCTTAGAATGGCCATTGACATTAAATGCTTTAATCCATAGTCCTTTTTAATCGATTGTGAAACAAAATCTAAACGACATAATAAAAAGTCAACCGCACCACGGATTCCCAGACAGTCTCCCACACTGGTACTAGCGAGGCCTTAAGCTGTGTAACTTCTGCGATCTGACGAGAGCAGGAACATTCAGCTTAGAAGGGCCATTGACATTAAAAGCCTTAATCCATAGTCCTATTTAATCTATTGTGAAACAAAATCTAAACAACATAATAAAAAATCAACCGCACCACGGATTCCCAGACAGTCTCCCACACTGGTACTAGCGAGGCCTTAAGCTGTGTAACTTCTGTGATCTGACGAAAGCAGGGACATTCAGCTTAGAATGGCCATTGACATTAAATGCTTTAATCCATAGTCCTATTTAATCTATTGTGACACAAAATCTAAACGACATAATAAGAAGTCAACCGCACCACAGATTCCCAGACAGTCTCCCACACTGGTACTAGCGAGGCGTTAAGCTGTGTAACTTCTGCGATCTAACGAGACCAGGCACATTCCGCTTAGAATGGCCATTGACATTAAATGTTTTAATCCATAGTCCTTTTTAATCGATTGTGAAACAAAATCTAAACGACATAATAAAAAGTCAACCGCACCACGGATTCCCAGACAGTCTCCCACACTGGTACTAGCGAGGCGTTAAGCTGTGTAACTTCTGCGATCTAACGAGAGCAGGCACATTCAGCTTGGAATGGCCATTGACATTAAATGCTTTAATCCATAGTCCTTTTTAATCGATTGTGAAACAAAATCTAAACGACATAATAAAAGGTCAACCGCACCACGGATTCCCAGACAGTCTCCCACACTGGTACTAGCGAGGCCTTAAGCTGTGTAACTTCTGCGATCTGACGAGAGCAGGCACATTCAGCTTAGAATGGCCATTGACGTTAAATGCTTTAATCCATAGTCCTATTTAATCTATTGTGAAACAAAATCTAAACGACATAATAAAAAGTCAACCGCACCACGGATTCCCAGACAGTCTCCCACACTGGTACTAGCGAGGCGTTAAGCTGTGTAACTTCTGCGATCTAACGAGAGCAGGCACATTCAGCTTAGAATGGCATTGACTTTAAATGCTTTAATCCATAGTCCTTTTTAATCGATTGTGAAACAAAATCTAAACGACATAATAAAAAGTCAACCGCACCACGGACTCCCAGACAGTCTCCCACACTAGTACTAGTGAGGCCTTAAGCTGTGTAACTTCTGCGATCTGACGAGAGCAGGGACATTCAGCTTAGAATGGCCATTGACATTAAATACTTTAATCCATAGTCCTTTTAAAATCGATTGTGAAACAAAATCTAAACGACATAATAAAAATTCAACCGCACCACGGATTCCCAGACAGTCTCCCACACTGGTACTAGCGAGGCCTTAAGCTGTGTAACTTCTGCGTTCTGACGAGAGCAGGCACATTCAGCTTAGAATGGCCATTGACGTTAAATGCTTTAATCCATAATCCTATTTAATCTATTGTGAAACAAAATCGAAACGACATAATAAAAAGTCAACCGCACCACGGATTCCCAGACAGTCTCCCACACTGGTACTAGCGAGGCCTTAAGCTGTGTAACTTCTGCGATCTGACGAGAGCAGGCACATTCAGCTTAGAATGGCCATTGACATTAAAAGCTTTAATCCATAGTCCTTTTTAATCGATTGTGAAACAAAATCTAAATGACATAATAAAAATTCAACCGCACCACGGATTCCCAGACAGTCTCCCACACTGGTACTAGCGAGGCCTTAAGCTGTGTAACTTCTGCGTTCTGACGAGAGCAGGCACATTCAGCTTAGAATGGCCATTGACGTTAAATGCTTTAATCCATAGTCCTATTTAATCTATTGTGAAACAAAATCTAAACGACATAATAAAAAGTCAACCGCACCATGGATTCCCAGACAGTCTCCCACACTGGTACTAGCGAGGCCTTAAGCTGTGTAACTTCTGCGATCTGACGAGAGCAGGAACATTCAGCTTAGAAGGGCCATTGACATTAAAAGCCTTAATCCATAGTCCTATTTAATCTATTGTGAAACAAAATCTAAACAACATAATAAAAAGTCAAACGCACCACGGATTCCCAGACAGTCTCCCACACTGGTACTAGCGAGGCCTTAAGCTGTGTAACTTCTGCGTTCTGACGAGAGCAGGCACATTCACCTTAGAATGGCCATTGACGTTAAATGCTTTAATCCATAGTCCTATTTAATCTATTGTGAAACAAAATCTAAACGACATAATAAAAAGTCAACCGCACCACGGATTCCCAGACAGTCTTCCACACTGGTACTAGCGAGGGCTTAAGCTGTGTAACTTCTGCGATCAGACGAGAGCAGGGACATTCAGCTGAGAATGGCCATTAACATTAAATGCTTTAATCCATAGTCCTTTTTTATTGATTGTGAAACAAAATATAAACGACATAATAAAAATTCAACCACACCACGGATTCCCAGACAGTCTCCCACACTGGTACTAGCGAGGCCTTAAGCTGTGTAACTTCTGCGTTCTGACGAGAGCAGGCACATTCAGCTTAGAATGGCCATTGACGTTAAATGCTTTAATCCATAGTCCTATTTGATCTATTGTGAAACAAAATCTAAACGACATAATAAAAAGTCAACCGCACCACAGATTCCCAGACAGCCTCCCACACTGGTACTAGCGAGGCCTTAAGCTGTGTAACTTCTGCGTTCTGACGAGAGCAGGCACATTCAGCTTAGAATGGCCATTGACATTAAATGATTTAATCCATAGTCCTTTTTAATCGATTGTGAAACAAAATCTAAACGACATAATAAAAAGTCAACCGCACCACGGATTCCCAGACAGTCTCCCACACTGGAACTAGTGAGGCCTTAAGCTGTGTAACTTCTGCGATCTGACGAGAGCAGGCACATTCAGCTTAGAAAGGCCATTGACATTAAATGCTTTAATCCATAGTCCTTTTTAATCGATTGTGAAACAAAATCTAAACGACATAATAAAAAGTCAACCGCACCACGGATTCCCAGACAGTCTCCCACACTGGTACTAGCGAGGCCTTAAGCTGAGTAACTTCTGCGATCAGACGAGAGCAGGGACATTCAGCTGAGAATGGCCATTGACATTAAATTTTTTAATCCATAGTCCTTTTTTATCGATTGTGAAACAAAATATAAACGACATAATAAAAATTCAACCGCACCACGGATTCCCAGACAGTCTCCCACACTGGTACTAGCGAGGCCTTAAGCTGTGTAACTTCTGCGATCTGACGAGAGCAGGAACATTCAGCTTAGAATGGCCATTGACGTTAAATGCTTTAATCTATAGTCCTATTTGATCTATTGTGAAACAAAATCTAAACGACATAATAAAAAGTCAACCGCACCACGGATTCCCAGACAGTCTCCCACACTTGTACTAGCGAGGCCCTAAGCTGTGTAACTTCTACGATCTGACGAGAGCAGGCACATTCAGCTTAGAATGGCCATTGACATTAAATGCTTTAATCCATAGTCCTTTTTAATCGATTGTGAAACAAAATCTAAACGACATAATAAAAAGGCAACCGCACCACGGATTCCCAGACAGTCTCCCACACTGGTACTAGCGAGGCCTTAAGCTGTGTAACTTCTGCGATCTGACGAGAGGAGGCACATTCAGCATAGAATGGCCATTGACATTAAATGCTTTAATCCATAGTCCTTTTTAATCGATTGTGAAACAAAATCTAAACGACATAATAAAAAGTCAACCGCACCACAGATTCCCAGACAGTCTCCCACACTGGTACTAGCGAGGTGTTAAGCTGTGTAACTTCTGCGATCTAACGAGAGCAGGCACATTCAGCTTAGAATGGCCATTGACATTAAATGTTATAATCCATAGTCCTTTTTAATCGATTGTGAAACAAAATCTAAACGACATAATAAAAAGTCAACCGCACCACGGATTCCCAGACAGTCTCCCACACTGGTACTAGCGAGGCGTTAAGCTGTGTAACTTCTGCGATCTAACGAGAGCAGGCACATTCAGCTTGGAATGGCCATTGACATTAAATGCTTTAATCCATAGTCCTTTTTAATCGATTGTGAAACAAAATCTAAACGACATAATAAAAAGTCAACCGCACCACGGACTCCCAGCCAGTCTCCCACACTGGTACGAGCGAGGCCTTAAGCTGTGTAACTTCTGCGATCTGACGAGAGCAGGCACATTCAGCTTAGAATGGCCATTGACGTTAAATGCTTTAATCCATAGTCCTATTTAATCTATTGTGAAACAAAATCTAAACGACATAATAAAAAGTCAACCGCACCATGGATTCCCAGACAGTCTCCCACACTGGTACTAGAGAGGCCTTAAGCTGTGTAACTTCTGCGATCTGACGAGAGCAGGAACATTCAGCTTAGAAGGGCCATTGACATTAAAAGGCTTAATCCATAGTCCTATTTAATCTATTGTGAAACAAAATCTAAACAACATAATAAAAAGTCAACCGCACCACGGATTCCCAGACAGTCTCCCACAATGGTACTAGCGAGGCCTTAAGCTGTGTAACTTCTGCGATCTGACGAGAGCAGGGACATTCAGCTTAGAATGGCCATTGACATTAAATGCTTTAATCCATAGTCCTTTTTAATCTATTGTGAAACAAAATCTAAACGACATAATAAAAATGCAACCCCACCACGGATTCCCAGACAGTCTCCCACACTGGTACTAGCGAGGACTTAAGCTGTGTAACTTCTGCGTTCTGACGAGAGCAGGCACATTCACCTTAGAATGGCCATTGACGTTAAATGCTTTAATCCATAGTCCTATTTAATCTATTGTGAAACAAAATCTAAACGACATAATAAAAAGTCAACCGCACCACGGATTCCCAGACAGTCTCCCACACTGGTACTAGTGAGGCCTTAGGGTATGTGCACACACACTAATTACGTCCATAAATGACGGACGTATTTCGGCCGCAAGTAGTGGACCGAACACAGTGCAGGGAGCCGGGCTCCTAGCATCATACTTATGTACGACGCTAGGAGTCCCTGCCTCTCTGTGGAACTACTGTCCCGTACTGAAAACATGATTACAGTACGGGACAGTTGTCCTGCAGAGAGGCAGGGACTCCTAGCATCGTATATAACTATGATGCTAGGAGCCCGGCTCCCTGCAGTGTGTTCGGTCCGGTACTTGCGGCCGAAAAACGTCCATCAATTACGGACGTAATTAGTGTGTGTGCACATACCCTTAAGCTGTGTAACTTCTGCGATCTGACGAGAGCAGGCACATTCAGCTTAGAATGGCCATTGACATTAAATGCTTTAATCCATAGTACTTTTTAATCGATTGTGAAACAAAATCTAAACGACATAATAAAAAGTCAACTGCACCACGGATTCCCAGACAGTCTCCCACACTGGTACTAGCGAGGCCTTAAGCTGTGTAACTTCTGCGATCTGACGAGAGCAGGCACATTCAGCTTAGAATGGCCATTGACATTAAATGCATTAATCCATAGTCCTTTTTAATCGATTGTGAAACAAAATCTAGACATAATAAAAAGTCAACCGCACCACGGATTCCCAGACAGTCTCCCACACTGGTACTAGCGAGGGCTTAAGCTGTGTAACTTCTGCGTTCTGACGAGAGCTGGCACATTCAGCTTAGAATGGCCATTGACGTTAAATGCTTTAATCCATAGTCCTATTTAATCTATTGTGAAACAAAATCTAAACGACATAATAAAAATTCAACCGCACCACGGATTCCCAGACAGTCTCCCACACTGGTACTAGCGAGGCCTTAAGCTGTGTAACTTCTGCGATCTGACGAGAGCAGGGACATTCAGCTTAGAATGGCCATTGACATTAAATGCTTTAATCCATAGTCCTTTTTAATCGATTGTGAAACAAAATCTAAACGACATAATAAAAATTCAACCGCACCACGGATTCCCAGACAGTCTCCCACACTGGTACTAGCGAGGCCTTAAGCTGTGTAACTTCTGCGTTCTGACCAGAGCAGGCACATTCAGCTTAGAATGGCCATTGACGTTAAATGCTTTAATCCATAGTCCTATTTAATCTATTGTGAAACAAAATCTAAACGACATAATAAAAAGTCAACCGCACCACTGATTCCCAGACAGTCTCCCACACTGGTACTAGCGAGGCCTTAAGCTGTGTAACTTCTGCGATCTGACGAGAGCAGGCACATTCAGCTTATAATGGCCATTGACATTAAATGCTTTAATCCATAGAACTTTTTAATCGATTGTGAAACAAAATCTAAACGACATAATAAAAATTCAACCGCACCACGGATTCCCAGACAGTCTCCCACACTGGTACTAGCGAGGCCTTAAGCTGTGTAACTTCTGCGATCTGACGAGAGCAGGCACATTCAGCTTAGAATGGCCATTGACATTAAAAGCCTTAATCCATAGTCCTATTTAATCTATTGTGAAACAAAATCTAAACAACATAATAAAAAGTCAACCGCACCACGGATTCCCAGACAGTCTCCCAAACTGGTACTAGCGAGGCCTTAAGCTGTGTAACTTCTGCGATCTGACGAGAGGAGGGACATTCAGCTTAGAATGGCCATTGACGTTAAATGCTTTAATCCATAGTCCTATTTAATCTATTGTGAAACAAAATCTAAACAACATAATAAAAAGTCAACCGCACCACGGATTCCCAGACAGTCTCCCACACTGGTACTAGCGAGGCCTTAAGCTGTGTAACTTCTGCGATCTGACGAGAGCAGGCACATTCAGCTTAGAATGGCCATTGACTTTAAATGCTTTAATCCATAGTCCTTTTTAATCGATTGTGAAACAAAATCTAAACGACTTAATAAAAAGTCAACCGCACCACGGATTCCCAGACAGTCTCCCACACTGGTACTAGCGAGGCCTTAAGCTGTGTAACTTCTACGATCTGACGAGAGCAGGCACATTCAGCTTAGAATGGCCATTGACATTAAAAGCCTTAATCCATAGTCCTATTTAATCTATTGTGAAACAAAATCTAAACAACATAATAAAAAGTCAACCGCACCACGGATTCCCAGACAGTCTCCCACACTGGTACTAGCGAGGGCTTAAGCTGTGTAACTTCTGCGATCTGACGAGAGCAGGGACATTCAGCTTAGAATGGCCATTGACATTAAATGCTTTAATCCATAGTCCTTTTTAATCGATTGTGAAACAAAATCTAAACGACATAATAAAAATTCAACCGCACCACGGATTCCCAGACAGTCTCCCACACTGGTACTAGCGAGGCCTTAAGCTGTGTAACTTCTGCGATCTGACGAGAGCAGGCACATTCAGCTTAGAATGGCCATTGACATTAAAAGCCTTAATCCATAGTCCTATTTAATCTATTGTGAAACAAAATCTAAACAACATAATAAAAAGTCAACCACACCACGGATTCCCAGACAGTCTCCCACACTGGTACTAGTGAGGCCTTAAGCTGTGTAACTTCTGCGTTCTGACGAGAGCAGGCACATTCAGCTTAGAATGTCCATTGACGTTAAATGCTTTAATCCATAGTCCTATTTAATCTATTGTGAAACAAAATCTAAACGACATAATAAAAAGTCAACCGCACCACGGATTCACAGACAGTCTCCCACACTGGTACTAGCGAGGCCTTAAGCTGTGTAACTTCTGCGATCTGACGAGAGCAGGCACATTCAGCTTAGAATGGCCATTGACATTAAATGCTTTAATCCATAGTCCTTTTTAATCGATTGTGAAACAAAATCTAAACGACATAATAAAAAGTCAACCGCACCACGGATTCCCAGTCAGTCTCCCACACTGGTACTAGCGAGGCCTTAAGCTGTGTAACTTCTGCGATCTGACGAGAGCAGGCACATTCAGCTTAGAATGGCCATTGACATTAAATGCCTTAATCCATAGTCCTTTTTAATCGATTGTGAAACAAAATCTAAACGACATAATAAAAGTCAACCGCACCACGGATTCCCAGACAGTCTCCCACACTGGTACTAGCGAGGCCTTAAGCTGTGTAACTTCTGCGATCTGACGAGAGCAGGGACATTCAGCTAAGAATGGCCATTGACGTTAAATGCTTTAATCCATAGTCCTTTTTAATCGATTGTGAAACAAAATCTAAACGACATAATAAAAAGTCAACCGCACCACGGATTCCCAGACAGTCTCCCACACTGGTACTAGCGAGGCCTTAAGCTGTGTAACTTCTGCGATCTGACGAGAGCAGGCACATTCAGCTTAGAATGGCCATTGACATCAAATTCTTTAATCCATAGTCCTTTTTAGTCGATTGTGAAACAAAATCTAAACGACATAATAAAAAGTCAACCGCACCACGGATTCCCAGACAGTCGCCCACACTGGTACTAGCGAGGCCTTAAGCTGTGTAACTTCTGCGATCTGACGAGAGCAGGGACATTCAGCTTAGAATGGCCATTGACATTAAATGCTTTAATCCATAGTCCTTTTTAATCGATTGTGAAACAAAATCTAAACGACATAATAAAAATTCAACCGCACCACGGATTCCCAGACAGTCTCCCACACTGGTACTAGCGAGGCGTTAAGCTGTGTAACTTCTGCGATCTAACGAGAGCAGGCACATTCAGCTTAGAATGGCCATTGACATTAAATGCTTTAATCCATAGTCCTTTTTAATCGATTGTGAAACAAAATCTAAACGACATAATAAAAAGTCAACCGCACCACGGATTCCCAGACAGTCTCCCACACTGGTACTAGCGAGGCGTTAAGCTGTGTAACTTCTGCGATCTAACGAGAGCAGGGACATTCAGCTTAGAATGGCCATTGACATTAAAGGCTTTAATCCATAGTCCTTTTTAATCGATTGTGAAACAAAATCTAAACGACATAATAAAAATTCAACCGCACCACGGATTCCCAGACAGTGTCCCACACTGGTACTAGCGAGGCCTTAAGCTGTGTAACTTCTGCGTTCTGACCAGAGCAGGCACATTCAGCTTAGAATGGCCATTAACATTAAATGCTTTAATCCATAGTCCTTTTTAATCGATTGTGAAACAAAATATAAACGACATAATAAAAAGTCAACCGCACCACGGATTCCCAGACAGTCTCCCACACTGGTACTAGCGAGGCCTTAAGCTGTGTAACTTCTGCGATCTGACGAGAGCAGGCACATTCAGCTTAGAATGGCCATTGACATTAAATTCTTTAATCCATAGTCCTTTTTAATCAATTGTGAAACAAAATCTAAACGACATAATAAAAAGTCAACCGCACCACGGATTCCCAGACAGTCTCCCACACTGGTACTAGCGAGGCCTTAAGCTGTGTAACTTCTGCGATCTGACGAGAGCAGGCACATTCAGCTTAGAATGGCCATTGACATTAAATGCTTTAATCCATAGTCCTTTTTAATCGATTGTGAAACAAAATCTAAACGACATAATAAAAAGTCAACCGCACCACGGATTCCCAGACAGTCTCCCACACTGGTACTAGCGAGGCCTTAAGCTGTGTAACTTCTGCGATTTGACGAGAGCAGGCACATTCAGCTTAGAATGGCCATTGACATTAAAAGCCTTAATCCATAGTCCTATTTAATCTATTGTGAAACAAAATCTAAACAACATTATAAAAAGTCAACCGCACCACGCATTCCCAGACAGTCTCCCACACTGGTACCAGCGAGGCCTTAAGCTGTGCAACTTCTGCGATCTGACGAGAGCAGGGACATTCAGCTTAGAATGGCCATTGACATTAAAGGCTTTAATCCATAGTCCTTTTTAATCGATTGTGAAACAAAATCTAAACGACATAATAAAAACTCAACCGCACCACGGATTCCCAGACAGTCTCCCACACTGGTACTAGCGAGGCCTTAAGCTGTGTAACTTCTGCGATCTGACGAGAGCAGGCACATTCAGCTTAGAATGGACATTGACATTAAAAGCCTTAATCCATAGTCCTATTTAATCGATTGTGAAACAAAATCTAAACAACATAATAAAAAGTCAACCGCACCACGGATTCCCAGACAGTCTCCCACACTGGTACTAGCGAGGCCTTAAGCTGTGTAACTTCTGCGATCTGACGAGAGCAGGCACATTCAGCTTAGAATGGCCATTGACATTAAATGCTTTAATCCATAGTCCTTTTTAATCGATTGTGAAACAAAATCTAAATAACATAATAAAAAGTCAACCGCACCACGGATTCCCAGACAGTCTCCCACACTGGTACTAGCGAGGCCTTAAGCTGTGTAACTTCTGCGATTTGACGAGAGCAGGCACATTCAGCTTAGAATGGCCATTGACATTAAATGCTTTAATCCATAGTCCTTTTTAATCGATTGTGAAACAAAATCTAAACGACATAATAAAAATTCAACCGCACCACGGATTCCCAGACAGTCTCCCACACTGGTACTAGCGAGGCCTTAAGCTGTGTAACTTCTGCGTTCTGACTAGAGCAGGCACATTCAGCTTAGAATGGCCATTGACGTTTAAATGCTTTAATCCATAGTCCTATTTAATCTTTTGTGAAACAAAATCTAAACGACATAATAAAAAGTCAACCGCTCCACGGATTCCCAGACAGTCTCCCACACTGGTACTAGCGAGGCCTTAAGCTGTGTAACTTCTGCGATCTGACGAGAGCAGGCACATTCAGCTTAGAATGGCCATTGACATTAAATGCTTTAATCCATAGTCCTTTTTAATCGATTGTGAAACAAAATCTAAACGACATAATAAAAAGTCAACCGCACCACGGATTCCCAGACAGTCTCCCACACTTGTACTAGCAAGGCCTTAAGCTGTGTAACTTCTGCGATCTGACGAGAGCAGGCACATTCAGTTTAGAATGGCCATTGACATGAAATGCTTTAATCCATAGTCCTTTTTAATCGATTGTGAAACAAAATCTAAACGACATAATAAAAAGTCAACCGCACCACGGATTCCCAGACAGTCTCCCACACTGGTACTAGCGAGGCCTTAAGCTGTGTAACTTCTGCGATCTGACGAGAGCAGGGACATTCAACTTAGAATGGCCATTGACATTAAATTCTTTAATCCATAGTCCTTTTTAATCGATTGTGAAACAAAATCTAAACGACATAATAAAAAGTCAACCGCACCACGGATTCCCAGACAGTCTCCCACACTGGTACTAGCGAGGGCTTAAGCTGTGTAACTTCTGCGCTCTGACGAGAGGTGGCACATTCAGCTTAGAATGGCCATTGACGTTAAATGCTTTAATCCATAGTCCTATTTAATCTATTGTGAAACAAAATCTAAACGACATAATAAAAAGTCAACAGCACCACGGATTCCCAGACAGTCTCCCACACTGGTACTAGCGAGGCCTTAAGCTGTGTAACTTCTGCGATCTGACGAGAGAAGGCACATTCAGCTTAGAATGGCCATTGACATTAAATGCTTTAATCCATAGTCCTTTTTAATCGATTGTGAAACAAAATCTAAACGACATAATAAAAAGTAAACCGCACCACGGATTCCCAGACAGTCTCCCTCACTGGTACTAGCGAGGCCTTAAGCTGTGTAACTTCTGCGATCTGACGAGAGCAGGGACATTCAGCTTAGAATGGCCATTGACATTAAATGCTTCAATCCATAGTCCTTTTTAATCGATTGTGAAACAAAATCTAAACGACATAATAAAAAGTCAACCGCTCCACGGATTCCCAGACAGTCTCCCACACTGGTACTAGCGAGGCCTTAAGCTGTGTAACGTCTGCGATCTAACGAGAGCAGGCACATTCAGCTTAGAATGGCCATTGACATTAAAAGCCTTAATCCATAGTCCTATTTAATCTATTGTGAAACAAAATCTAAACAACATAATAAAAATTCAACCGCACCACGGATTCCCAGACAGTCTCCCACACTGATACTAGCGAGGACTTAAGCTATGTAACTTCTGCGTTCTGACGAGAGCAGGCACATTCAGCTTAGAATGGCCATTGACGTTAAATGCTTTAATCTATAGTCCTTTTTAATCGATTGTGAAACAAAATCTAAACGACATAATAAAAAGTCAACCGCACCACGGATTCCCAGACAGTCTCCCACACTGGTACTAGCGAGGCCTTAAGCTGTGTAACTTCTGCGATCTGACGAGAGCAGGCACATTCAGCTTAGAATGGCCATTGACATTAAATGCTTTAATCCATAGTCCTTTTTAATCGATTGTGAAACAAAATCTAAACGACATAATAAAAAGTCAACAGCACCACGGATTCCCAGACAGTCTCCCACACTGGTACTAGCGATGCCTTAAGCTGCGCAACTTCGGCGATATGACGAGAGCAGGGACATTCAGCTTAGAATGGCCATTGACATTAAATGCTTTAATCCATAGTCCTTTTTAATCGATTGTGAAACAAAATCTAAACGACATAATAAAAATTCAACAGCACAACGGATTCCGAGACAGTCTCCCACACTGGTACTAGCGAGGCCTTAAGCTGGGTAACTTCTGCGATCTGACGAGAGCAGGCACATTCAGCTTAGAATGGCCATTGACGTTAAATGATTTAATCCATAGTCCTATTTAATCTATTGTGAAACAAAATCTAAACGACATAATAAAAAGTCAACTGCACCATGGATTCCCAGACAGTCTCCCACACTGGTACTAGGGAGGCTTTAAGCTGTGTAACTTCTGCGATCTAACGAGAGCAGGCACATTCAGCTTAGAATGGCCATTAACATTAAATACATTAAATGCATTAATCCATTGTCCTTTTTAATCGATTGTGAAACAAAATCTAAACGACATAATAAAAAGTCAACCGCACCACGGATTCCCAGACAGTCTCCCACACTGGTACTAGCGAGGGCTTAAGCTGTGTAACTTCTGCGTTCTGACAAGAGCTGGCACATTCAGCTTAGAATGGCCATTGACGTTAAATGCTTTAATCCATAGTCCTATTTAATCTATTGTGAAACAAAATCTAAACGACATAATAAAAATTCAACCGCACCACGGATTCCCAGACAATCTCCCACACTGGTACTAGCGAGGCCTTAAGCTGTGTAACTTCTGCGATCTGACGAGAGCAGGGACATTCAGCTTAGAATGGCCATTGACATTAAATGCTTTAATCCATAGTCCTTTTTAATCGATTGTGAAACAAAATCTAAACGACATAATAAAAATTCAACAGCACAACGGATTCCGAGACAGTCTCCCACACTGGTACTAGCGAGGCCTTAAGCTGGGTAACTTCTGCGATCTGACGAGTGCAGGCACATTCAGCTTAGAATGGCCATTGACGTTAAATGATTTAATCCATAGTCCTATTTAATCTATTGTGAAACAAAATCTAAACGACATAATAAAAAGTCAACTGCACCATGGATTCCCAGACAGTCTCCCACACTGGTACTAGGGAGGCTTTAAGCTGTGTAACTTCTGCGATCTAACGAGAGCAGGCACATTCAGCTTAGAATGGCCATTAACATTAAATACATTAAATGCATTAATCCATTGTCCTTTTTAATCGATTGTGAAACAAAATCTAAACGACATAATAAAAAGTCAACCGCACCACGGATTCCCAGACAGTCTCCCACACTGGTACTAGCGAGGGCTTAAGCTGTGTAACTTCTGCGTTCTGACAAGAGCTGGCACATTCAGCTTAGAATGGCCATTGACGTTAAATGCTTTAATCCATAGTCCTATTTAATCTATTGTGAAACAAAATCTAAACGACATAATAAAAATTCAACCGCACCACGGATTCCCAGACAATCTCCCACACTGGTACTAGCGAGGCCTTAAGCTGTGTAACTTCTGCGATCTGACGAGAGCAGGGACATTCAGCTTAGAATGGCCATTGACATTAAATGCTTTAATCCATAGTCCTTTTTAATCGATTGTGAAACAAAATCTAAACGACATAATAAAAATTCAACCGCACCACGGATTCCCAGACAGTCTCCCACACTGGTACTAGCGAGGCCTTAAGCTGTGTAACTTCTGCGATCTGACGAGAGCAGGCACATTCAGCTTAGAATGGCCATTGACATTAAATGATTTAATCCATAGTCCTATTTAATCTATTGTGAAACAAAATCAAAACGACATAATAAAAAGTCAACCGCACCACGTATTCCCAGACAGTCTCCCACACTGGTACTAGCGAGGCGTTAAGCTGTGTAACTTCTGCGATCTAACGAGAGCAGGCACATTCAGCTTAGAATGGCCATTAACATTAAATGCTTTAATCCATAGTCCTTTTTAATCGATTGTGAAACAAAATCTAAACGACATAATAAAAAGTCAACCGCACCACGGATTCCCAGACAGTCTCCCACACTGGTACTAGCGAGGCCTTAAGCTGTGTAACTTCTGCGATCTGACGAGAGCAGGGACATTCAGCTTAGAATGGCCGTTGACATTAAATGCTTTAATCCATAGTCCTTTTTAATCGATTGTGAAACAAAATCTAAACGACATAATAAAAATTCAACCGCACCACAGATTCCCAGACAGTCTCCCACACTGGTACTAGCGAGGCCTTAAGCTGTGTAACTTCTGCGATCTGACGAGAGCAGGCACATTCAGCTTAGAATGGCCATTAACATTAAATGCTTTAATCCATAGTCCTTTTTAATCGATTGTGAAACAAAATCTAAACGACATATTAAAAATTCAACCGCACCACGGATTCCCAGACAGTCTCCCACACTGGTACTAGCGAGGCCTTAAGCTGTGTAACTTCTGCGATCTGACGAGAGCAGGCACATTCAGCTTAGATTGGCCATTGACGTTAAATGCTTTAATCCATAGTCCTATTTAATCTATTGTGAAACAAAATCTAAACGACATAATAAAAAGTCAACCGCACCACGGATTCCCAGACAGTCTCCCACACTGGTACTAGCGAGGCGTTAAGCTGTGTAACTTCTGCGATCTAACGAGAGCAGGGACATTCAGCTTAGAATGGCCATTGACGTTAAAGGCTTTAAACCATAGTCCTTTTTAATCGATTGTGAAACAAAATCTAAACGACATAATAAAAATTCAACCGCACCACGGATTCCCAGACAGTCTCCCACACTGGTACTAGCGAGGCCTTAAGCTGTGTAACTTCTGCGTTCTGACCAGAGCAGGCACATTCAGCTTAGAATGGCCATTGACGTTAAATGCTTTAATCCATAGTCCTATTTAATCTATTGTGAAACAAAATCTAAACGACATAATAAAAAGTGAACCGCACCACGGATTCCCAGACAGTCTCCCACACTGGTACTAGCGAGGCCTTAAGCTGTGTAACTTCTGCGATCTGACGAGAGCAGGCACATTCAGCTTAGAATGGCCATTGACATTAAATGCTTTAATCCATAGTACTTTTTAATCGATTGTGAAACAAAATCTAAACGACATAATAAAAAGTCAACCGC
The DNA here is from genome assembly GCF_050947455.1 of Rhinoderma darwinii. Classification (NCBI taxonomy): domain Eukaryota; kingdom Metazoa; phylum Chordata; class Amphibia; order Anura; family Rhinodermatidae; genus Rhinoderma; species Rhinoderma darwinii. The sequence continues at coordinate 79,559 of NW_027461665.1, forward strand.
ACCACGGATTCCCAGACAGTCTCCCACACTGGTACTAGCGAGGCCTTAAGCTGTGTAACTTCTGCGATCTGACGAGAGCAGGCACATTCAGCTTAGAATGGCCATTGACATTAAATGCTTTAATCCATAGTCCTTTTTAATCGATTGTGAAACAAAATCTAAACGACATAATAAAAATTCAACCGCACCACGGATTCCCAGACAGTCTCCCACACTGGTACTAGCGAGGACTTAAGCTGTGTAACTTCTGCGATCTGACGAGAGCAGGCACATTCAGCTTAGAATGGCCATTGACATTAAATCCTTTAATCCATAGTCCTATTTAATCTATTGTGAAACAAAATCTAAACTACATAATAAAAAGTCAACAGCACCACGGATTCCCAGACAGTCGCCCACACTGGTACTAGCGAGGCGTTAAGCTGCGTAACTTCTGCGATCTAACGAGAGCAGGCACATTCAGCTTAGAATGGCCATTGACATTAAATATTTTAATCCATAGTCCTTTTTAATCGATTGTGAAACAAAATCTAAACGACATAATAAAAAGTCAACCGCACCACGGATTCCCAGACAGTCTCCCACACTGGTACTAGCGAGGCCTTAAGCTGTGTAACTTCTGCGATCTGACGAGAGCAGGCACATTCAGCTTAGAATGGCCATTGACATTAAAAGCCTTAATCCATAGTCCTATTTAATCTATTGTGAAACAAAATCTAAACAACATAATAAAAAGTCAACCGCACCACGGATTCCCAGACAGTCTCCCAAACTGGTACTAGCGAGGCCTTAAGCTGTGTAACTTCTGCGATCTGACGAGAGGAGGGACATTCAGCTTAGAATGGCCATTGACATCAAATGCTTTAATCCATAGTCCTATTTAATCTATTGTGAAACAAAATCTAAACAACATAATAAAAAGTCAACCACACCACGGATTCCCAGACAGTCTCCCACACTGGTACTAGCGAGGCCTTAAGCTGTGTAACTTCTGCGATCTGACGAGAGCAGGCACATTCAGCTTAGAATGGCCATTGACATTAAATGCTTTAATCCATAGTCCTTTTTAATCGATTGTGAAACAAAATCTAAACGACATAATAAAAAGTCAACCGCACCACGGATTCCCAGACAGTCTCCCACACTGGTACTAGCGAGGCCTTAAGCTGTGTAACTTCTGCGATCTGACGAGAGCAGGCACATTCAGCTTAGAATGGCCATTGACATTAAAAGCCTTAATCCATAGTCCTATTTAATCTATTGTGAAACAAAATCTAAACAACATAATAAAAAGTCAACCGCACCACGGATTCCCAGACAGTCTCCCACACTGGTACTAGCGAGGGCTTAAGCTGTGTAACTTCTGCGATCTGACGAGAGCAGGGACATTCAGCTTAGAATGGCCATTGACATGAAATGCTTTAATCCATAGTCCTTTTTAATCGATTGTGAAACAAAATCTAAACGACATAATAAAAATTCAACCGCACCACCGATTCCCAGACAGTCTCCCACACTGGTACTAGCGAGGCCTTAAGCTGTGTAACTTCTGCGTTCTGACGAGAGAAGGGACATTCAGCTTAGAATGGCCATTGACGTTAAACGCTTTAATCCATAGTCCTATTTAATCTATTGTGAAACAAAATCTAAACAACATAATAAAAATTCAACCGCACCACGGATTCCCAGACAGTCTCCCATACTGGTACTAGCGAGGCCTTAAGCTGTGTAACTTCTGCGATCTGACGAGAGCAGGCACATTCAGCTTAGAATGGCCATTGACATTAAATGCTTTAATCCATAGTCCTTTTTAATCGATTGTGAAACAAAATCTAAACAACATAATAATAAGTCAACCGCACCACGGATTCCCAGACAGTCTCCCACACTGGTACTAGCGAGGCCTTAAGCTGTGTAACTTCTGCGATCTGACGAGAGCAGGCACATTCAGCTTAGAATGGCCATTGACATTAAATGCTTTAATCCATAGTCCTTTTTAATCGATTGTGAAACAAAATCTAAACGACATAATAAAAAGTCAACCGCACCACGGATTCCCAGACAGTCTCCCACACTGGTACTAGCGAGGCGTTAAGCTGTGTAACTTCTGCGATCTAACGAGAGCAGGCACATTCAGCTTAGAATGGCCATTGACATTAAATGCTTTAATCCATAGTCCTATTTAATCGATTGTGAAACAAAATCTAAACGACATAATAAAAAGTCAACCGCACCACAGATTCCCAGACAGTCTCCCACACTGGAACTAGCGAGGCCTTAATCTGTGTAACTTCTGCGTTCGGACGAGAGCAGGCACATTCAGCTTAGAATGGCCATTGACGTTAAATGCTTTAATCCACAGTCCTATTTAATCTATTGTGAAAAAAAATCTAGACGACATAATAAAAAGTCAACCGCACCACGGATTCCCAGACAGTCTCCCACACTGGTACTAGTGAGGCGTTAAGCTGTGTAACTTCTGCGATCTAACGAGAGCAGGCACATTCAGCTTAGAATGGCCATTGACAGTAAATGCTTTAATCCATAGTCCTTTTTAATCGATTGTGAAACAAAATCTAAACGACATAATAAAAAGTCAACCGCACCACGGATTCCCAGACAGTCTCCCACACTGGTACTAGCGAGGCCTTAAGCTGTGTAACTTCTGCGATCTGACGAGAGCAGGCACATTCAGCTTAGAATGGCCATTGACATTAAAAGCCTTAATCCATAGTCCTATTTAATCTATTGTGAAACAAAATCTAAACAACATAATAAAAAGTCAACCACACCACGGATTCCCAGACAGTCTCCCACACTGGTACTAGTGAGGCCTTAAGCTGTGTAACTTCTGCGTTCTGACGAGAGCAGGCACATTCAGCTTAGAATGGCCATTGACGTTAAATGCTTTAATCCATAGTCCTATTTAATCTATTGTGAAACAAAATCTAAACGACATAATAAAAAGGCAACCGCACCACGGATTCCCAGACAGTCTCCCACACTGGTACTAGCGAGGCCTTAAGCTGTGTAACTTCTGCGATCTGACGAGAGCAGGCACATTCAGCTTAGAATGGCCATTGACATTAAATGCTTTAATCCATAGTCCTTTTTAATCGATTGTGAAACAAAATCTAAACGACATAATAAAAAGTCAACCGCACCACGGATTCCCAGTCAGTCTCCCACACTGGTACTAGCGAGGCCTTAAGCTGTGTAACTTCTGCGATCTGACGAGAGCAGGCACATTCAGCTTAGAATGGCCATTGACATTAAATGTCTTAATCCATAGTCCTTTTTAATCGATTGTGAAACAAAATCTAAACGACATAATAAAAAGTCAACCGCACCACGGATTCCCAGACAGTCTCCCACACTGGTACTAGCGAGGCCTTAAGCTGTGTAACTTCTGCGATCTGACGAGAGCAGGGACATTCAGCTAAGAATGGCCATTGACGTTAAATGCTTTAATCCATAGTCCTTTTTAATCGATTGTGAAACAAAATCTAAACGACATAATAAAAAGTCAACCGCACCACGGATTCCCAGACAGTCTCCCACACTGGTACTAGCGAGGCCTTAAGCTGTGTAACTTCTGCGATCTGACGAGAGCAGGCACATTCAGCTTAGAATGGCCATTGACATTAAATGCTTTAATCCATAGTCCTTTTTAATCGATTGTGAAACAAAATCTAAACGACATAATAAAAATTCAACCGCACCACGGATTCCCAGACAGTCTCCCACACTGGTACTAGCGAGGCCTTAAGCTGTGTAACTTCTGCGATCTGACGAGAGCAGGCACATTCAGCTTAGAATGGCCATTGACATCAAATTCTTTAACCAATAGTCCTTTTTAGTCGATTGTGAAACAAAATCTAAACGACATAATAAAAAGTCAACCGCACCACGGATTCCCAGACAGTCTCCCACACTGGTACTAGCGAGGCCTTATGCTGTGTAACTTCTGCGATCTGACGAGAGCAGGCACATTCAGCTTAGAATGGCCATTGACATTAAATGCTTTAATCCATAGTCCTTTTTAATCGATTGTGAAACAAAATCTAAACGACATAATAAAAAGTCAACCGCACCACGGATTCCCAGACAGTCTCCCACACTGGTACTAGCGAGGCGTTAAGCTGTGTAACTTCTGCGATCTAACGAGAGCAGGGACATTCAGCTTAGAATGGCCATTGACATTAAATGCTTTAATCCATAGTCCATTTTAATCGATTGTGAAACAAAATCTAAACGACATAATAAAAAGTCAACCGCACCACGGAGTCCCAGACAGTCTCCCACACTGGTACTAGCGAGGCCTTAAGCTGTGTAACTTCTGCGATCTGACGAGAGAAGGCACATTCAGCTTAGAATGGCCATTGACATTAAAAGCCTTAATCCATAGTCCTATTTAATCTATTGTGAAAAAAAATCTAAACAACATAATAAAAATTCAATTACACCACGGATTCATAGACAGTCTCCCACACTGGTACTAGCGAGGCCTTAAGCTGTGTAACTTCTGCGTTAGGACGAGAGCAGGCACATTCAGCTTAGAATGGCCATTGACGTTAAATGCTTTAATCCACAGTCCTATTTAATCTATTGTGAAAAAAAATCTAAACGACATAATAAAAAGTCAACCGCACCACGGATTCCCAGACAGTCTCCCACACTGGTACTAGTGAGGCGTTAAGCTGTGTAACTTCTGCGATCTAACGAGAGCAGGCACATTCAGCTTAGAATGGCCATTGACAGTAAATGCTTTAATCCATAGTCCTTTTTAATCGATTGTGAAACAAAATCTAAACGACATAATAAAAAGTCAACCGCACCACGGATTCCCAGACAGTCTCCCACACTGGTACTAGCGAGGCCTTAAGCTGTGTAACTTCTGCGATCTGACGAGAGCAGGCACATTCAGCTTAGAATGGCCATTGACATTAAAAGCCTTAATCCATAGTCCTATTTAATCTATTGTGAAACAAAATCTAAACAACATAATAAAAAGTCAACCACACCACGGATTCCCAGACAGTCTCCCACACTGGTACTAGTGAGGCCTTAAGCTGTGTAACTTCTGCGTTCTGACGAGAGCAGGTACATTCAGCTTAGAATGGCCATTGACGTTAAATGCTTTAATCCATAGTCCTATTTAATCTATTGTGAAACAAAATCTAAACGACATAATAAAAAGTCAACCGCACCACGGATTCCCAGACAGTCTCCCACACTGGTACTAGCGAGGCCTTAAGCTGTGTAACTTCTGCGATCTGACGAGAGCAGGCACATTCAGCTTAGAATGGCCATTGACATTAAATTCTTTAATCCATAGTCCTTTTTAATCGATTGTGAAACAAAATCTAAACGACATAATAAAAAGTCAACCGCACCACGGATTCCCAGACAGTCTCCCACACTGGTACTAGCGAGGCCTTAAGCTGTGTAACTTCTGCGATCTGATGAGAGCAGGCACATTCAGCTTAGAATGGCCATTGACATTAAATGCTTTAATCCATAGTCCTTTTTAATCGATTGTGAAACAAAATCTAAACGACATAATAAAAAGTCAACCGCACCACGGATTCCCAGACAGTCTCCCACACTGGTACTAGCGAGGCGTTAAGCTGGGTAACTTCTGCGATCTAACGAGAGAAGGCACATTCAGCTTAGAATGGCCATTGACATTAAATGCTTTAATCCATAGTCCTATTTAATCGATTGTGAAACAAAATCTAAACGACATAATAAAAAGTCAACCGCACCACGGATTCCCAGACAGTCTCCCACACTGGTACTAGCGAGGCCTTAAGCTGTGTAACTTCTGCGATCTGACGAGAGAAGCCACATTCAGCTTAGAATGGCCATTGACATTAAAAGCCTTAATCCATAGTCCTATTTAATCTATTGTGAAACAAAATCTAAACAACATAATAAAAATTCAATTACACCACGTATTCATAGACAGTCTCCCACACCGGTACTAGCGAGGCCTTAAGCTGTGTAACTTCTGCGATCTGACGAGAGCAGGCACATTCAGCTTAGAATGGCCATTGACATTAAATGCTTTAATCCATAGTCCTTTTTATACGATTGTGAAACAAAATCTAAACGACATAATAAAAATTCAACCGCACCACGGATTCCCAGACAGTCTCCCACACTGGTACTAGTGAGGCGTTAAGCTGTGTAACTTCTGCGATCTGACGAGAGCAGGCACATTCAGCTTAGAATGGCCATTGACATCAAATTCTTTAATCCATAGTCCTTTTTAATCGATTGTGAAACAAAATCTAAACGACATAATAAAAAGTCAACCGCACCACGGATTCCCAGACAGTCTCCCACACTGGTACTAGCGAGGCCTTAAGCTGTGTAACTTCTGCGATCTGACGAGAGCAGGCACATTCAGCTTAGAATGGCCATTGACGTTAAAAGCCTTAATCCATAGTCCTATTTAATCTATTGTGAAACAAAATCTAAACGACATAATAAAAAGTCAACCGCACCACGGATTCCCAGACAGTCTCCCACACTGGTACTCGTGAGGCCTTAAGCTGTGTAACTTCTGCGTTCTGACGAGAGCAGGCACATTCAGCTTAGAATGGCCATTGACGTTAAATGCTTTAATCCATAGTCCTATTTAATCTATTGTGAAACAAAATCTAAACGACATAATAAAAAGTCAACCGCACCACGGATTCCCAGACAGTCTTCCACACTGGTACTAGCGAGGCCTTAAGCTGTGTAACTTCTGCGATCTGACGAGAGCAGGCACATTCAGCTTAGAATGGCCATTGACATTAAATGCTTTAATCCATAGTCCTTTTTAATCGATTGTGAAACAAAATCTAAACGACATAATAAAAAGTCAACCGCACCACGGATTCCCAGTCAGTCTCCCACACTGGTACTAGCGAGGCCTTAAGCTGTGTAACTTCTGCGATCTGACGAGAGCAGGCACATTCAGCTTAGAATGGCCATTGACATTAAATGCTTTAATCCATAGTCCTTTTTAATCGATTGTGAAACAAAATCTAAACGACATAATAAAAAGTCAACCGCACCACGGATTCCCAGACAGTCTCCCACACTGGTACTAGCGAGGCCTTAAGCTGTGTAACTTCTGCGATCTGACGAGAGCAGGGACATTCAGCTTAGAATGGCCATTGATGTTAAATGCTTTAATCCATAGTCCTATTTAATCGATTGTGAAACAAAATCTAAACGACATAATAAAAAGTCAACCGCACCACGGATTCCCAGACAGTCTCCCACACTGGTACTAGCGAGGCCTTAAGCTGTATAACTTCTGCGATCTGACGAGAGCAGGCACATTCAGCTTAGAATGGCCATTGACATTAAATGCTTTAATCCATAGTCCTTTTTAATCGATTTTGAAACAAAATCTAAACGACATAATAAAAAGTCAACCGCACCACGGATTCCCAGACAGTCTCCCACACTGGTACTAGCGAGGCCTTAAGCTGTGTAACTTCTGCGATCTGACGAGAGCAGGGACATTCAGCTTAGAATGGCCATTGACATTAAATTCTTTAATCCATAGTCCTTTTTATTCGATTGTGAAACAAAATCTAAACGACATAATAAAAATTCAACCGCACCACGGATCCCCAGACAGTCTCCCACACTGGTACTAGCGAGGCCTTAAGCTGTGTAACTTCTGCGATCTGACGAGAGCAGGCACATTCAGCTTAGAATGGCCATTGACATCAAATTCTTTAATCCATAGTCCTTTTTAATCGATTGTGAAACAAAATCTAAACGACGTAATAAAAAGTCAACCGCACCACGGATTCCCAGACAGTCTCCCACACTGGTACTAGCGAGGCCTTAAGCTGTGTAACTTCTGCGATCTGACGAGAGCAGGGACATTCAGCTTAGAATGGCCATTGACATTAAATGCTTTAATCCATAGTCCTTTTTAATCGATTGTGAAACAAAATCTAAACGACATAATAAAAATTCAACCGCACCACGGATTCCCAGACAGTCTCCCACACTGGTACTAGCGAGGCGTTAAGCTGTGTAATTTCTGCGATCTGACGAGAGCAGGCACATTCAGCTTAGAATGGCCATTGACATTAAATGCTTTAATCCATAGTCCTTTTTAATCGATTGTGAAACAAAATCTAAACGACATAATAAAAATTCAACCGCACCACGGATTCCCAGACAGTCTCCCACACTGGTACTAGCGAGGCCTTAAGCTGTGTAACTTCTGCGATCTGACGAGAGCAGGCACATTCAGCTTAGAATGGCCATAGACATTAAATGCTTTAATCCATAGTCCTTTTTAATCGATTGTGAAACAAAATCTAAACAACATAATAATAAGTCAACCGCACCACGGATTCCCAGACAGTCTCCCACACTGGTACTAGCGAGGCCTTAAGCTGTGTAACTTCTGCGATCTGACGAGAGCAGGCACATTCAGCTTAGAATGGCCATTGATATTAAATGCTTTAATCCATAGTCCTTTTTAATCGATTGTGAAACAAAATCTAAACGACATAATAAAAAGTCAACCGCACCACGGATTCCCAGACAGTCTCCCACACTGGTACTAGCGAGGCCTTAAGCTGTGTAACTTCTGCGATCTGACGAGAGCAGGCACATTCAGCTTAGAATGGCCATTGACATTAAATGCTTTAATCCATAGTCCTTTTTAATCGATTGTGAAACAAAATCTAAACGACATAATAAAAAGTCAACCGCTCCACGGATTTCCAGACAGTCTCCCACACTGGTACTAGCGAGGCGTTAAGCTGTGTAACTTCTGCGATCTAACGAGAGCAGGCACATTCAGCTTAGAATGGCCATTGACATTAAATGCTTTAATCCATAGTCCTTTTTAATCGATTGTGAAACAAAATCTAAACGACATAATAAAAAGTCAACCGCACCACAGATTCCCAGACAGTCTCCCACACTGGAACTAGCGAGGCCTTAAGCTGTGTAACTTCTGCGATCTGACGAGAGCAGTCACATTCAGCTTAGAATGGCCATTGACATTAAAAGCCTTAATCCATAGTCCTATTTAATCTATTGTGAAACAAAATCTAACCAACATAATAAAAAGTCAACCGCACCACGGATTCCCAGACAGTCTCCCACACTGGTACTAGCGAGGCCTTAAGCTGTGTAACTTCTGCGATATGACGAGAGCAGGGACATTCAGCTTAGAATGGCCATTGACATTAAATGCTTTAATCCATAGTCTTTTTTAATCGATTGTGAAACAAAATCTAAACGACATAATAAAAAGTCTCCCACACTGGTACTAGCGAGGCCTTAAGCTTTGTAACTTCTGCATTCTGACGAGAGCAGGCACATTCAGCTTAGAATGACCATTGACGTTAAATGCTTTAATCCATAGTCCTATTTAATCTATTGTGAAAAAAAATCTAAACGACATAATAAAAAGTCAACCGCACCACGGATTCCCAGACAGTCTCCCACACTGGTACTAGCGAGGCGTTAAGCTGTGTAACTTCTGCGATCTGACGAGAGCAGGGACATTCAGCTTAGAATGGCCATTGACATTAAATGCTTTAATCCATAGTCCTTTTTAATCGATTGTGAAACAAAATCTAAACGACATAATAAAAATTCAACCGCACCACGGATTCCCAGACAGTCTCCCACACTGGTACTAGCGAGGCCTTAAGCTGTGTAACTTCTGCGTTCTGACGAGAGAAGGCACATTCAGCTCAGAATGGCCATTGACGTTAAATGCTTTAATCCATAGTCCTATTTAATCTATTGTGAAACAAAATCTAAACGACATAATAAAAAGTCAACCGCACCACGGATTCCCAGACAGTCTCCCACACTGGTACTAGCGAGGCCTTAAGCTGTGTAACTTCTGCGATCTGACGAGAGCAGGCACATTCAGCTTAGAATGGCCATTGACATTAAATGCTTTAATCCATAGTCCTTTTTAATCGATTGTGAAACAAAATCTAAACAACATAATAATAAGTCAACCGCACCACGGATTCCCAGACAGTCTCCCACACTGGTACTAGCGAGGCCTTAAGCTGTGTAACTTCTGCGATCTGACGAGAGAAGGCACATTCAGCTTAGAATGGCCATTGACATTAAGTGCCTTAATCCATAGTCCTTTTTAATCGATTGTGAAACAAAATCTAAACGACGTAATAAAAAGTCAACCGCACCACGGATTCCCAGACAGTCTCCCACACTGGTACTAGCGAGGCCTTAAGCTGTGTAACTTCTGCGATCTGACGAGAGCAGGGACATTCAGCTTAGAATGGCCATTGACATTAAATGCTTTAATCCATAGTCCTTTTTAATCGATTGTGAAACAAAATCTAAACGACATAATAAAAAGTCAACCGCACCACGGATTCCCAGACAGTCTCCCACACTGGTACTAGCGAGGCCTTAAGCTGTGTAACTTCTGCGATCTGACGAGAGCAGGGACATTCAGCTTAGAATGGCCATTGACATTAAATGCTTTAATCCATAGTCCTTTTTAATCGATTGTGAAACAAAATCTAAACGACATAATAAAAATTCAACCGCACCACGGATTCCCAGACAGTCTCCCACACTGGTACTAGCGAGGCCTTAAGCTGTGTAACTTCTGCGTTCTGACGAGAGAAGGCACATTCAGCTTAGAATGGCCATTGACGTTAAATGCTTTAATCCATAGTCCTATTTAATCTATTGTGAAACAAAATCTAAACGACATAATAAAAAGTCAATCGCACCACGGATTCCCAGACAGTCTCCCACACTGGTACTAGCGAGGCCTTAAGCTGTGTAACTTCTGCGATCTGACGAGAGCAGGCACATTCAGCTTAGAATGGCCATTGACATTAAATGCTTTAATCCATAGTCCTTTTTAATCGATTGTGAAACAAAATCTAAACAACATAATAATAAGTCAACCGCACCATGGATTCCCAGACAGTCTCCCACACTGGTACTAGCGAGGCCTTAAGCTGTGTAACTTCTGCGATCTGACGAGAGCAGGCACATTCAGCTTAGAAAGGCCATTGACATTAAATGCTTTAATCCATAGTCCTTTTTAATCGATTGTGAAACAAAATCTAAACGACATAATAAATGTCAACCGCACCACGGATTCCCAGACAGTCTCCCACACTGGTACTAGCGAGGCCTTAAGCTGTGTAACTTCTGCGATCTGACGAGAGCAGGCACATTCAGCTTAGAATGGCCATTGACATTAAATGCTTTAATCCATAGTCCTTTTTAATCGATTGTGAAACAAAATCTAAACGACATAATAAAAAGTCAACCGCACCACAGATTCCCAGACAGTCTCCCACACTGGAACTAGCGAGGCCTTAAGCTGTGTAACTTCTGCGATCTGACGAGAGCAGTCACATTCAGCTTAGAACGGCCATTGACATTAAAAGCCTTAATCCATAGTCCTATTTAATCTATTGTGAAACAAAATCTAACCAACATAATAAAAAGTCAACCGCACCACGGATTCCCAGACAGTCTCCCACACTGGTACTAGCGAGGCCTTAAGCTGTGTAACTTCTGCGATCTGACGAGAGAAGGCACATTCAGCTTAGAATGGCCATTGACATTAAATGCTTTAATCCATAGTCCTTTTTAATCGATTGTGAAACAAAATCTAAACGACGTAATAAAAAGTCAACCGCACCACGGATTCCCAGACAGTCTCCCACACTGGTACTAGCGAGGCCTTAAGCTGTGTAACTTCTGCGATCTGCCGAGAGCATTGACATTCAGCTTAGAATGGCCATTGACATTAAATGCTTTAATCCATAGTCCTTTTTAATCGATTGTGAAACAAAATCTAAACGACATAATAAAAAGTCAACCGCACCACGGATTCCTAGACAGTCTCCCACACTGGTACTAGCGAGGCCTTAAGCTGTGTAACTTCTGCGATCTGATGAGAGAAGGCACATTCAGCTTAGAATGGCCATTGACATTAAATGCTTTAATCCATAGTCCTTTTTAATCGATTGTGAAACAAAATCTAAACGACGTAATAAAAAGTCAACCGCACCACGGATTCCCAGACAGTCTCCCACACTGGTACTAGCGAGGCCTTAAGCTGTGTAACTTCTGCGATCTGACGAGAGCAGGGACATTCAGCTTAGAATGGCAATTGACATTAAATGCTTTAATCCATAGTCCTTTTTAATCGATTGTGAAACAAAATCTAAACGACATAATAAAATTTCAACCGCACCACGGATTCCCAGACAGTCTCCCACACTGGTACTAGCGAGGCCTTAAGCTGTGTAACTTCTGCGTTCTGACGAGAGAAGGCACATTCAGCTTAGAATGGCCATTGACGTTAAATGCTTTAATCCATAGTCCTATTTAATCTATTGTGAAACAAAATCTAAACGACATAATAAAAAGTCAACCGCACCACGGATTCCCAGACTGTCTCCCACACTGGTACTAGCGAGGCCTTAAGCTGTGTAACTTCTGTGATCTGACGAGAGCAGGCACATTCAGCTTAGAATGGCCATTGACATTAAATGCTTTAATCCATAGTCCTTTTTAATCGATTGTGAAACAAAATCTAAACAACATAATAATAAGTCAACTGCACCACGGATTCCCAGACAGTCTCCCACACTGGAACTAGCGAGGCCTTAAGCTGTGTAACTTCTGCGATCTGACGAGAGCAGGCACATTCAGCTTAGAATGGCCATTGACATTAAATCCTTTAATCCATAGTCCTTTTTAATCGATTGTGAAACAAAATCTAAACGACATAATAAAAAGTCAACCGCACCACGGATTCCCAGACAGTCTCCCACACTGGTACTAGTGAGGCCTTAAGCTGTGTAACTTCTGCGATCTGACGAGAGCAGGCACATTCAGCTTAGAATGGCCATTGACATTAAATGCTTTAATCCATAGTCCTTTTTAATCGATTGTGAAACAAAATCTAAACGACATAATAAAAAGTCAACCGCACCACGGATTTCCAGACAGTCTCCCACACTGGTACTAGCGAGGCGTTAAGCTGTGTAACTTCTGCGATCTAACGAGAGCAGGCACATTCAGCTTAGAATGGCCATTGACATTAAATGCTTTAATCCATAGTCCTTTTTAATCGATTGTGAAACAAAATCTAAACGACATAATAAAATGTCAACCGCACCACAGATTCCCAGACAGTCTCCCACACTGGAACTAGCGAGGCCTTAAGCTGTGTAACTTCTGCGATCTGACGAGAGAAGTCACATTCAGCTTAGAATGGCCATTGACATTAAAAGCCTTAATCCATAGTCCTATTTAATCTATTGTGAAACAAAATCTAACCAACATAATAAAAAGTCAACCGCACCACGGATTCCCAGACAGTCTCCCACACTGGTACTAGCGAGGCCTTAAGCTGTGTAACTTCTGCGATCTGACGAGAGCAGGGACATTCAGCTTAGAATGGCCATTGACATTAAATGCTTTAATCCATAGTCTTTTTTAATCGATTGTGAAACAAAATCTAAACGACATAATAAAAAGTTAACCGCACCACGGATTCCCAGACAGTCTCCCACACTGGTACTAGCGAGGCCTTAAGCTGTGTAACTTCTGCGTTCTGACGAGAGCAGGCACATTCAGCTTAGAATGGCCATTGACGTTAAATGCTTTAATCCATAGTCCTATTTAATCTATTGTGAAAAAAAATCTAAACGACATAATAAAAAGTCTCCCACACTGGTACTAGCGAGGCCTTAAGCTGTGTAACTTCTGCATTCTGACGAGAGCAGGCACATTCAGCTTAGAATGGCCATTGACGTTAAATGCTTTAATCCATAGTCCTATTTAATCTATTGTGAAAAAAAATCTAAACGACATAATAAAAAGTTAACCGCACCACGGATTCCCAGACAGTCTCCCACACTGGTACTAGCGAGGCCTTAAGCTGTGTAACTTCTGCGTTCTGACGAGAGAAGGCACATTCAGCTCAGAATGGCCATAGACGTTAAATGCTTTAATCCATAGTCCTATTTAATCTATTGTGAAACAAAATCTAAACGACATAATAAAAAGGCAACCGCACCACGGATTCCCAGACAGTCTCCCACACTGGTACTAGCGAGGCCTTAAGCTGTGTAACTTCTGCGATCTGACGAGAGCATTGACATTCAGCTTAGAATGGCCATTGACATTAAATGCTTTAATCCATAGTCCTTTTTAATCGATTGTGAAACAAAATCTAAACGACATAATAAAAAGTCAACCGCACCACGGATTCCTAGACAGTCTCCCACACTGGTACTAGCGAGGCCTTAAGCTGTGTAACTTCTGCGATCTGACGAGAGAAGGCACATTCAGCTTAGAATGGCCATTGACATTAAATGCTTTAATCCATAGTCCTTTTTAATCGATTGTGAAACAAAATCTAAACGACGTAATAAAAAGTCAACCGCTCCACGGATTCCCAGACAGTCTCCCACACTGGTACTAGCGAGGCCTTAAGCTGTGTAACTTCTGCGATCTGACGAGAGCAGGGACATTCAGCTTAGAATGGCAATTGACATTAAATGCTTTAATCCATAGTCCTTTTTAATCGATTGTGAAACAAAATCTAAACGACATAATAAAATTTCAACCGCACCACGGATTCCCAGACAGTCTCCCACACTGGTACTAGCGAGGCCTTAAGCTGTGTAACTTCTGCGTTCTGACGAGAGAAGGCACATTCAGCTTAGAATGTCCATTGACGTTAAATGCTTTAATCCATAGTCCTATTTAATCTATTGTGAAACAAAATCTAAACGACATAATAAAAAGTCAACCGCACCACGGATTCCCAGACTGTCTCCCACACTGGTACTAGCGAGGCCTTAAGCTGTGTAACTTCTGCGATCTGACGAGAGCAGGCACATTCAGCTTAGAATGGCCATTGACATTAAATGCTTTAATCCATAGTCCTTTTTAATCGATTGTGAAACAAAATCTAAACAACATAATAATAAGTCAACTGCACCACGGATTCCCAGACAGTCTCCCACACTGGAACTAGCGAGGCCTTAAGCTGTGTAACTTCTGCGATCTGACGAGAGCAGGCACATTCAGCTTAGAATGGCCATTGACATTAAATCCTTTAATCCATAGTCCTTTTTAATCGATTGTGAAACAAAATCTAAACGACATAATAAAAAGTCAACCGCACCACGGATTCCCAGACAGTCTCCCACACTGGTACTAGTGAGGCCTTAAGCTGTGTAACTTCTGCGATCTGACGAGAGCAGGCACATTCAGCTTAGAATGGCCATTGACATTAAATGCTTTAATCCATAGTCCTTTTTAATCGATTGTGAAACAAAATCTAAACGACATAATAAAAAGTCAACCGCACCACGGATTTCCAGACAGTCTCCCACACTGGTACTAGCGAGGCGTTAAGCTGTGTAACTTCTGCGATCTAACGAGAGCAGGCACATTCAGCTTAGAATGGCCATTGACATTAAATGCTTTAATCCATAGTCCTTTTTAATCGATTGTGAAACAAAATCTAAACGACATAATAAAATGTCAACCGCACCACAGATTCCCAGACAGTCTCCCACACTGGAACTAGCGAGGCCTTAAGCTGTGTAACTTCTGCGATCTGACGAGAGAAGTCACATTCAGCTTAGAATGGCCATTGACATTAAAAGCCTTAATCCATAGTCCTATTTAATCTATTGTGAAACAAAATCTAACCAACATAATAAAAAGTCAACCGCACCACGGATTCCCAGACAGTCTCCCACACTGGTACTAGCGAGGCCTTAAGCTGTGTAACTTCTGCGATCTGACGAGAGCAGGGACATTCAGCTTAGAATGGCCATTGACATTAAATGCTTTAATCCATAGTCTTTTTTAATCGATTGTGAAACAAAATCTAAACGACATAATAAAAAGTTAACCGCACCACGGATTCCCAGACAGTCTCCCACACTGGTACTAGCGAGGCCTTAAGCTGTGTAACTTCTGCGTTCTGACGAGAGCAGGCACATTCAGCTTAGAATGGCCATTGACGTTAAATGCTTTAATCCATAGTCCTATTTAATCTATTGTGAAAAAAAATCTAAACGACATAATAAAAAGTCTCCCACACTGGTACTAGCGAGGCCTTAAGCTGTGTAACTTCTGCATTCTGACGAGAGCAGGCACATTCAGCTTAGAATGGCCATTGACGTTAAATGCTTTAATCCATAGTCCTATTTAATCTATTGTGAAAAAAAATCTAAACGACATAATAAAAAGTTAACCGCACCACGGATTCCCAGACAGTCTCCCACACTGGTACTAGCGAGGCCTTAAGCTGTGTAACTTCTGCGTTCTGACGAGAGAAGGCACATTCAGCTCAGAATGGCCATTGACGTTAAATGCTTTAATCCATAGTCCTATTTAATCTATTGTGAAACAAAATCTAAACGACATAATAAAAAGGCAACCGCACCACGGATTCCCAGACAGTCTCCCACACTGGTACTAGCGAGGCCTTAAGCTGTGTAACTTCTGCGATCTGACGAGAGAAGGCACATTCAGCTTAGAATGGCCATTGACATTAAATGCCTTAATCCATAGTCCTTTTTAATCGATTGTGAAACAAAATCTAAACGACGTAATAAAAAGTCAACCGCACCACGGATTCCCAGACAGTCTCCCACACTGGTACTAGCGAGGCCTTAAGCTGTGTAACTTCTGCGATCTGACGAGAGCAGGGACATTCAGCTTAGAATGGCCATTGACATTAAATGCTTTAATCCATAGTCCTTTTTAATCGATTGTGAAACAAAATCTAAACGACATAATATAAAGTCAACCGCACCACGGATTCCCAGACAGTCTCCCACACTGGTACTAGCGAGGCCTTAAGCTGTGTAACTTCTGCGATCTGACGAGAGCAGGGACATTCAGCTTAGAATGGCCATTGACATTAAATGCTTTAATCCATAGTCCTTTTTAATCGATTGTGAAACAAAATCTAAACGACATAATAAAAATTCAACCGCACCACGGATTCCCAGACAGTCTCCCACACTGGTACTAGCGAGGCCTTAAGCTGTGTAACTTCTGAGTTCTGACGAGAGAAGGCACATTCAGCTTAGAATGGCCATTGACGTTAAATGCTTTAATCCATAGTCCTATTTAATCTATTGTGAAACAAAATCTAAACGACATAATAAAAAGTCAACCGCACCACGGATTCCCAGACAGTCTCCCACACTGGTACTAGCGAGGCCTTAAGCTGTGTAACTTCTGCGATCTGACGAGAGCAGGCACATTCAGCTTAGAATGGCCATTGACATTAAATGCTTTAATCCATAGTCCTTTTTAATCGATTGTGAAACAAAATCTAAACGACATAATAAAAAGTCAACCGCACCACAGATTCCCAGACAGTCTCCCACACTGGAACTAGCGAGGCCTTAAGCTGTGTAACTTCTGCGATCTGACGAGAGAAGGCACATTCAGCTTAGAATGGCTATTGACATTAAATGCTTTAATCCATAGTCCTTTTTAATCGATTGTGAAACAAAATCTAAACGACGTAATAAAAAGTCAACCGCACCACGGATTCCCAGACAGTCTCCCACACTGGTACTAGCGAGGCCTTAAGCTGTGTAACTTCTGCGATCTGCCGAGAGCATTGACATTCAGCTTAGAATGGCCATTGACATTAAATGCTTTAATCCATAGTCCTTTTTAATCGATTGTGAAACAAAATCTAAACGACATAATAAAAAGTCAACCGCACCACGGATTCCTAGACAGTCTCCCACACTGGTACTAGCAAGGCCTTAAGCTGTGTAACTTCTGCGATCTGACGAGAGAAGGCACATTCAGCTTAGAATGGCCATTGACATTAAATGCTTTAATCCATAGTCCTTTTTAATCGATTGTGAAACAAAATCTAAACGACGTAATAAAAATTCAACCGCACCACGGATTCCCAGACAGTCTCCCACACTGGTACTAGCGAGGCCTTAAGCTGTGTAACTTCTGCGATCTGACGAGAGCAGGGACATTCAGCTTAGAATGGCCATTGACATTAAATGCTTTAATCCATAGTCCTTTTTAATCGATTGTGAAACAAAATCTAAACGACATAATAAAAGTCAACCGCACCACGGATTCCAAGACAGTCTCCCACACTGGTACTAGCGAGGCCTTAAGCTGTGTAACTTCTGCGATCTGACGAGAGCAGGGACATTCAGCTTAGAATGGCAATTGACATTAAATGCTTTAATCCATAGTCCTTTTTAATCGATTGTGAAACAAAATCTAAACGACATAATAAAAATTCAACCGCACCACGGATTCCCAGACAGTCTCCCACACTGGTACTAGCGAGGCCTTAAGCTGTGTAACTTCTGCGATCTGACGAGAGCAGGCACATTCAGCTTAGAATGGCCATTGACATTAAATGCTTTAATCCATAGTCCTTTTTAATCGATTGTGAAACAAAATCTAAACAACATAATAATAAGTCAACCGCACCACGGATTACCAGACAGTCTCCCACACTGGTACTAGCGAGGCCTTAAGCTGTGTAACTTCTGCGATCTGACGAGAGCAGGGACTTTCAGCTTAGAATGGCCTTTGACATTAAATGCTTTAATCCATAGTCCTTTTTAATCGATTGTGAAACAAAATCTAAACGACATAATAAAAAGTCAACCGCACCACGGATTCCCAGACAGTCTCCCACACTGGTACTAGCGAGGCCTTAAGCTGTGTAACTTCTGCGATCTGACGAGAGCAGGCACATTCAGCTTAGAATGGCCATTGACAATAAATGCTTTAATCCATAGTCCTTTTAATCGATTGTGAAACAAAATCTAAACGACATAATAAAAAGTCAACCTCACCACGGATTCCCTTACAGTCTCCCACACTGGTACTAGCGAGGCCTTAAGCTGTGTAAGTTCTGCGATCTGACGAGAGCAGGCACATTCAGCTTAGAATGGCCATTGACATTAAAAGCCTTAATCCATAGTCCTATTTAATCTATTGTGAAACAAAATCTAAACAACATAATAAAAATTCAACCGCACCACGGATTCCCAGACAGTCTCCCACACTGGTACTAGCGAGGACTTAAGCTATGTAACTTCTGCGTTCTGACGAGAGCAGGCACATTCAGCTTAGAATGGCCATTGACATTAAATGCTTTAATCTATAGTCCTTTTTAATCGATTGTGAAACAAAATCTAAACGACATAATAAAAAGTCAACCGCACCACGGATTCCCAGACAGTCTCCCACACTGGTACTAGCGAGGCCTTAAGCTGTGTAACTTCTGCGATCTGACGAGAGCAGGCACATTCAGCTTAGAATAGCCATTGACATTAAATGCTTTAATCCATAGTCCTTTTTAATCGATTGTGAAACAAAATCTAAACGACATAATAAAAAGTCAACAGCACCACGGATTCCCAGACAGTCTCCCACACTGGTACTAGCGAGGCCTTAAGCTGAGCAACTTCGGCGATATGACGAGAGCAGGGACATTCAGCTTAGAATGGCCATTGACATTAAATGCTTTAATCCATAGTCCTTTTTAATCGATTGTGAAACAAAATCTAAACGACATAATAAAAATTCAACAGCACAACGGATTCCGAGACAGTCTCCCACACTGGTACTAGTGAGGCCTTAAGCTGGGTAACTTCTGCGATCTGACGAGAGCAGGCACATTCAGCTTAGAATGGCCATTGACGTTAAATGATTTAATCCATAGTCCTATTTAATCTATTGTGAAACAAAATCTAAACGACATAATAAAAAGTCAACCGCACCACGGATTCCCAGACAGTCTCCCACACTGGTACTAGGGAGGCTTTAAGCTGTGTAACTTCTGCGATCTAACGAGAGCAGGCACATTCAGCTTAGAATGGCCATTAACATTAAATGCATTAATCCATAGTCCTTTTTAATCGATTGTGAAACAAAATCTAAACGACATAATAAAAAGTCAACCGCACCACGGATTCCCAGACAGTCTCCCACACTGGTACTAGCGAGGCCTTAAGCTGTGTAACTTCTGCGATCTGACGAGAGCAGGGACATTCAGCTTAGAATGGCCATTGACATTAAATGCTTTAATCCATAGTCCTTTTTAATCGATTGTGAAACAAAATCTAAACGACATAATAAAAATTCAACCGCACCACGGATTCCCAGACAGTCTCCCACACTGGTACTAGCGAGGCCTTAAGCTGTGTAACTTCTGCGATCTGACGAGAGCAGGGACATTCAGCTTAGAATGGCCATTGACATTAAATGCTTTAATCCATAGTCCTTTTTAATCGATTGTGAAACAAAATCTAAACGACATAATAAAAATTCAACCGCACCACGGATTCCCAGACAGTCTCCCACACTGGTACTAGCGAGGCCTTAAGCTGTGTAACTTCTGCGATCTGACGAGAGCAGGCACATTCAGCTTAGAATGGCCATTGACGTTAAATGCTTTAATCCATAGTCCTATTTAATCTATTGTGAAACAAAATCAAAACGACATAATAAAAAGACAACCGCACCACGTATTCCCAGACAGTCTCCCACACTGGTACTAGCGAGGCGTTAAGCTGTGTAACTTCTGCGATCTAACGAGAGCAGGCACATTCAGCTTAGAATGGCCATTAACATTAAATGCTTTAATCCATAGTCCTTTTTAATCGATTGTGAAACAAAATCTAAACGACATAATAAAAAGTCAACCGCACCACGGATTCCCAGACAGTCTCCCACACTGGTACTAGCGAGGCCTTAAGCTGTGTAATTTCTGCGATCTGACGAGAGCAGGGACATTCAGCTTAGAATGGCCATTGACATTAAATGCTTTAATCCATAGTCCTTTTTAATCGATTGTGAAACAAAATCTAAACGACATAATAAAAATTCAACCGCACCACGGATTCCCAGACAGTCTCCCACACTGGTACTAGCGAGGCCTTAAGCTGTGTAACTTCTGCGATCTGACGAGAGCAGGCACATTCAGCTTAGAATGGCCATTGACGTTAAATGCTTTAATCCATAGTCCTATTTAATCTATTGTGAAACAAAATCTAAACGACATAATAATAAGTCAACCGCACCACGGATTCCCAGACAGTCTCCCACACTGGTACTAGCGAGGCGTTAAGCTGTGTAACTTCTGCGATCTAACGAGAGCAGGGACATTCAGCTTAGAATGGCCATTGACGTTAAAGGCTTTAAACCATAGTCCTTTTTAATCGATTGTGAAACAAAATCTAAACGACATAATAAAAATTCAACCGCACCACGGATTCCCAGACAGTCTCCCACACTGGTACTAGCGAGGCCTTAAGCTGTGTAACTTCTGCGTTCTGACCAGAGCTGGCACATTCAGCTTAGAATGGCCATTGACGTTAAATGCTTTAATCCATAGTCCTTTTTAATCGATTGTGAAACAAAATCTAAACGACATAATAAAAAGTCAACCGCACCACGGATTCCCAGACAGTCTCCCACACTGGTACTAGCGAGGCCTTAAGCTGTGTAACTTCTGCGATCTGACGAGAGCAGGGACATTCAGCTTAGAATGGCCATTGACATTAAATGCTTTAATCCATAGTCCTTTTTAATCGATTGTGAAACAAAATCTAAACGACATAATAAAAATTCAACCGCACCACGGATTCCCAGACAGTCTCCCACACTGGTACTAGCGAGGCCTTAAGCTGTGTAACTTCTGCGATCTGACGAGAGCAGGCACATTCAGCTTAGAATGGCCATTGACGTTAAATGCTTTAATCCATAGTCCTATTTAATCGATTGTGAAACAAAATCTAAACGACATAATAAAAAGTCAACCGCACCACGGATTCCCAGACAGTCTCCCACACTGGTACTAGCGAGGCGTTAAGCTGTGTAACTTCTGCGATCTAACGAGAGCAGGGACATTCAGCTTAGAATGGCCATTGACGTTAAAGGCTTTAAACAATAGTCCTTTTTAATCGATTGTGAAACAAAATCTAAACGACATAATAAAAATTCAACCGCACTACGGATTCCCAGACAGTCTCCCACACTGGTACTAGCGAGGCCTTAAGCTGTGTAACTTCTGCGTTCTGACCAGAGCAGGCACATTCAGCTTAGAATGGCCATTGACGTTAAATGCTTTAATCCATAGTCCTATTTAATCTATTGTGAAACAAAATCTAAACGACATAATAAAAAGTCAACCGCACCACGGATTCCCAGACAGTCTCCCACACTGGTACTAGCGAGGCCTTAAGCTGTGTAACTTCTGCGATCTGACGAGAGCAGGCACATTCAGCTTAGAATGGCCATTGACATTAAATGCTTTAATCCATAGTCCTTTTTAATCGATTGTGAAACAAAATCTAAACGACATAATAAAAATTCAACCGCACCACGGATTCCCAGACAGTCTCCCACACTGGTACTAGCGAGGACTTAAGCTGTGTAACTTCTGCGATCTGACGAGAGCAGGCACATTCAGCTTAGAATGGCCATTGACATTAAATCCTTTAATCCATAGTCCTATTTAATCTATTGTGAAACAAAATCTAAACTACATAATAAAAAGTCAACAGCACCACGGATTCCCAGACAGTCTCCCACACTGGTACTAGCGAGGCGTTAAGCTGCGTAACTTCTGCGATCTAACGAGAGCAGGCACATTCAGCTTAGAATGGCCATTGACATTAAATGCTTTAATCCATAGTCCTTTTTAATCGATTGTGAAACAAAATCTAAACGACATAATAAAAAGTCAACCGCACCACGGATTCCCAGACAGTCTCCCACACTGGTACTAGCGAGGCCTTAAGCTGTGTAACTTCTGCGATCTGACGAGAGCAGGCATATTCAGCTTAGAATGGCCATTGACATTAAAAAGCCTTAATCCATAGTCCTATTTAATCTATTGTGAAACAAAATCTAAACAACATAATAAAAAGTCAACCGCACCACGGATTCCCAGACAGTCTCCCACACTGGTACTAGCGAGGGCTTAAGCTGTGTAACTTCTGCGATCTGACGAGAGCAGGCACATTCAGCTTAGAATGGCCATTGACATTAAAAGCTTTAATCCATAGTCCTATTTAATCGATTGTGAAACAAAATCTAAACGACATAATAAAAAGTCAACCGCACCACGGATTCCCAGACAGTCTCCCACACTGGTACTAGCGAGGCCTTAAGCTGTGTAACTTCTGCGATCTGACGAGAACAGGCACATTCAGCTTAGAATTGCCATTGACATTAAAAGCCTTAATCCATAGTCCTATTTAATCTATTGTGAAACAAAATCTAAACAACATAATAAAAAGTCAACCGCACCACGGATTCCCAGACAGTCTCCCACACTGGTACTAGCGAGGGCTTAAGCTGTGTAACTTCTGCGATCTGACGAGAGCAGGGACATTCAGCTTAGAATGGCCATTGACATTAAATGCTTTAATCCATAGTCCTTTTTAATCGATTGTGAAACAAAATCTAAACGACATAATAAAAATTCAACCGCACCACGGATTCCCAGACAGTCTCCCACACTGTTACTAGCGAGGCCTTAAGCTGTGTAACTTCTGCGATCTGAAGAGAGCAGGCACATTCAGCTTAGAATGGCCATTGACATTAAAAGCCTTAATCCATAGTCCTATTTAATCTATTGTGAAACAAAATCTAAACAACATAATAAAAAGTCAACCACACCACGGATTCCCAGACAGTCTCCCACACTGGTACTAGTGAGGCCTTAAGCTGTGTAACTTCTGCGTTCTGACGAGAGCAGGCACATTCAGCTTAGAATGGCCATTGACGTTAAATGCTTTAATCCATAGTCCTATTTAATCTATTGTGAAACAAAATCTAAACGACATAATAAAAAGTCAACCGCACCACGGATTCACAGACAGTCTCCCACACTGGTACTAGCGAGGCCTTAAGCTGTGTAACTTCTGCGATCTGACGAGAGGAGGCACATTCAGCTTAGAATGGCCATTGACATTAAATGCTTTAATCCATAGTCCTTTTTAATCGATTGTGAAACAAAATCTAAACGACATAATAAAAAGTCAACCGCACCACGGATTCCCAGTCAGTCTCCCACACTGGTACTAGCGAGGCCTTAAGCTGTGTAACTTCTGCGATCTGACGAGAGCAGGCACATTCAGCTTAGAATGGCCATTGACATTAAATGCCTTAATCCATAGTCCTTTTTAATCGATTGTGAAACAAAATCTAAACGACATAATAAAAAGTCAACCGCACCACGGATTCCCAGACAGTCTCCCACACTAGTACTAGCGAGGCCTTAAGCTGTGTAACTTCTGCGATCTGACGAGAGCAGGGACATTCAGCTAAGAATGGCCATTGACGTTAAATGCTTTAATCCATAGTCCTTTTTAATCGATTGTGAAACAAAATCTAAACGACATAATAAAAAGTCAACCGCACCACGGATTCCCAGACAGTCTCCCACACTGGTACTAGCGAGGCCTTAAGCTGTGTAACTTCTGCGATCTGACGAGAGCAGGCACATTCAGCTTAGAATGGCCATTGACATTAAATGCTTTAATCCATAGTCCTTTTTAATCGATTGTGAAACAAAATCTAAACGACATAATAAAAATTCAACCGCACCACGGATTCCCAGACAGTCTCCCACACTGGTACTAGCGAGGCCTTAAGCTGTGTAACTTCTGCGATCTGACAAGAGCAGGGACATTCAGCTTAGAATGGCCATTGACATTAAATGCTTTAATCCATAGTCCTTTTTAATCGATTGTGAAACAAAATCTAAACGACATAATAAAAAGTCAACCGCACCACGGATTCCCAGACAGTCTCCCACACTGGTACTAGCGAGGCGTTAAGCTGTGTAACTTCTGCGATCTAACGAGAGCAGGGACATTCAGCTTAGAATGGCCATTGACATTAAAGGCTTTAATCCATAGTCCTTTTTAATCGATTGTGAAACAAAATCTAAACGACATAATAAAAATTCAACCGCACCACGGATTCCCAGACAGTGTCCCACACTGGTACTAGCGAGGCCTTAAGCTGTGTAACTTCTGCGTTCTGACCAGAGCAGGCACATTCAGCTTAGAATGGCCATTGACGTTAAATGCTTTAATCCATAGTCCTATTTAATCTATTGTGAAACAAAATCGAAACGACATAATAAAAATTCAACCGCACCACGGATTCCCAGACAGTCTCCCACACTGGTACTAGCGAGTCCTTAAGCTGTGTAACTTCTGCGATCTGACGAGAGCAGGGACATTCAGCTTAGAATGGCCATTGACATTAAATGCTTTAATCCATAGTCCTTTTTAATCGATTGTGAAACAAAATCTAAACGACATAATAAAAATTCAACCGCACCACGGATTCCCAGACAGTCTCCCACACTGGTACTAGCGAGGCCTTAAGCTGTGTAACTTCTGCGATCTGACGAGAGCAGGCACATTCAGCTTAGAATGGCCATTGACGTTAAATGATTTAATCCATAGTCCTATTTAATCTATTGTGAAACAAAATCAAAACGACATAATAAAAAGTCAACCGCACCACGTATTCCCAGACAGTCTCCCACACTGGTACTAGCGAGGCGTTAAGCTGTGTAACTTCTGCGATCTAACGAGAGCAGGCACATTCAGCTTAGAATGGCCATTAACATTAAATGCTTTAATCCATAGTCCTTTTTAATCGATTGTGAAACAAAATCTAAACGACATAATAAAAAGTCAACCGCACCACGGATTCCCAGACAGTCTCCCACACTGGTACTAGCGAGGCCTTAAGCTGTGTGACTTCTGCGATCTGACGAGAGCAGGCACATTCAGCTTAGAATGGCCATTGACATTAAATGCTTTAATCCATAGTCCTTTTTAATCGATTGTGAAACAAAATCTAAACGACATAATAAAAAGTCAACCGCACCACGGATTCCCAGACAGTCTCCCACACTGGTACTAGCGAGGCCTTAAGCTGTGTAACTTCTGCGATCTGACGAGAGCAGGGACATTCAGCTTAGAATGGCCGTTGACATTAAATGCTTTAATCCATAGTCCTTTTTAATCGATTGTGAAACAAAATCTAAACGACATAATAAAAATTCAACCGCACCACAGATTCCCAGACAGTCTCCCACACACGGTACTAGCGAGGCCTTAAGCTGTGTAACTTCTGCGATCTGACGAGAGCAGGCACATTCAGCTTAGAATGGCCATTAACATTAAATGCTTTAATCCATAGTCCTTTTTAATCGATTGTGAAACAAAATCTAAACGACATATTAAAAATTCAACCGCACCACGGATTCCCAGACAGTCTCCCACACTGGTACTAGCGAGGCCTTAAGCTGTGTAACTTCTGCGATCTGACGAGAGCAGGCACATTCAGCTTAGAATGGCCATTGACATTAAAAGCCTTAATCCATAGTCCTATTTAATCTATTGTGAAACAAAATCTAAACGACATAATAAAAAGTCAACCGCACCACGGATTCCCAGACAGTCTCCCACACTGGTACTAGTGAGGCCTTAAGCTGTGTAACTTCTGCGTTCTGACGAGAGCAGGCACATTCAGCTTAGAATGGCCATTGACGTTAAATGCTTTAATCCATAGTCCTATTTAATCTATTGTGAAACAAAATCTAAACGACATAATAAAAAGTCAACCGCACCACGGATTCCCAGACAGTCTCCCACACTGGTACTAGCGAGGCCTTAAGCTGTGTAACTTCTGCGATCTGACGAGAGCAGGCACATTCAGCTTAGAATGGCCATTGACATTAAATGCTTTAATCCATAGTCCTTTTTATTCGATTGTGAAACAAAATCTAAACGACATAATAAAAATTCAACCGCACCACGGATTCCCAGACAGTCTCCCACACTGGTACTAGCGAGGCCTTAAGCTGTGTAACTTCTGCGATCTGACGAGAGCAGGCACATTCAGCTTAGAATGGCCATTGACATTAAATGCTTTAATCCATAGTCCTTTTTAATCGATTGTGAAACAAAATCTAAACAACATAATAAAAAGTCAACCGCACCACGGATTCCCAGACAGTCTCCCACACTGGTACTAGCGAGGCCTTAAGCTGTGTAACTTCTGCGATCTGACGAGAGCAGGCACATTCAGCTTAGAATGGCCATTGACATTAAATGCTTTAATCCATAGTCCTTTTTAATCGATTGTGAAACAAAATCTAAACGACATAATAAAAATTCATCCACTCCACGGATTCCCAGACAGTCTCCCACACTGGTACTAGTGAGGCCTTAAGCTGTGTAACTTCTGCGATCTGACGAGAGCAGGCACATTCAGCTTAGAATGGCCATTGACGTTAAATGCTTTAATCCATAGTCCTATTTAATCTATTGTGAAACAAAATCTAAACGACATAATAAAAAGTCAACCGCACCACGGATTCCCAGACAGTCACCCACACTGGTACTAGCGAGGCCTTAAGCTGTGTAACTTCTACGATCTGACGAGAGCAGGCACATTCAGTTTAGAATGGCCATTGACATGAAATGCTTTAATCCATAGTCCTTTTTAATCGATTGTGAAACAAAATCTAAACGACATAATAAAAAGTCAACCGCACCACGGATTCCCAGACAGTCTCCCACACTGGTACTAGCGAGGCCTTAAGCTGTGTAACTTCTGCGATCTGACGAGAGCAGGGACATTCAGCTTAGAATGGCCATTGACATTAAATCCTTTAATCCATAGTCCTTTTTAATCGATTGTGAAACAAAATCTAAACGACATAATAAAAATTCAACCGCACCACGGATTCCCAGACAGTCTCCCACACTGGTACTAGCGAGGCCTTAAGCTGTGTAACTTCTGCGATCTGACGAGAGAAGGCACATTCAGCTTAGAATGGCCATTGACATTAAATGCTTTAATCCATAGTCCTTTTTAATCGATTGTGAAACAAAATCTAAACGACATAATAAAAAGTAAACCGCACCACGGATTCCCAGACAGTCTCCCTCACTGGTACTAGCGAGGCCTTAAGCTGTGTAACTTCTGCGATCTGACGAGAGCAGGGACATTCAGCTTAGAATGGCCATTGACATTAAATGCTTTAATCCATAGTCCTTTTTAATCGATTGTGAAACAAAATCTAAACGACATAATAAAAAGTCAACCGCTCCACGGATTCCCAGACAGTCTCCCACACTGGTACTAGCGAGGCCTTAAGCTGTGTAACGTCTGCGATCTAACGAGAGCAGGCACATTCAGCTTAGAATGGCCATTGACATTAAAAGCTTTAATCCATAGTCCTTTTTAATCGATTGTGAAACAAAATCTAAACGACATAATAAAAAGTCAACCTCACCACGGATTCCCTTACAGTCTCCCACACTGGTACTAGCGAGGCCTTAAGCTGTGTAACTTCTGCGATCTGACGAGAGCAGGGACATTCAGCTTAGAATGGCCATTGACATTAAATGCTTTAATCCATAGTCCTTTTTAATCGATTGTGAAACAAAATCTAAACGACATAATAAAAAGTCAACCGCTCCACGGATTCCCAGACAGTCTCCCACACTGGTACTAGCGAGGCCTTAAGCTGTGTAACGTCTGCGATCTAACGAGAGCAGGCACATTCAGCTTAGAATGGCCATTGACATGAAATGCTTTAATCCATAGTCCTTTTTAATCGATTGTGAAACAAAATCTAAACGACATAATAAAAAGTCAACCGCACCACGGATTCCCAGACAGTCTCCCACACTGGTACTAGCGAGGCCTTAAGCTGTGTAACTTCTGCGATCTGACGAGAGCAGGGACATTCAGCTTAGAATGGCCATTGACATTAAATCCTTTAATCCATAGTCCTTTTTAATCGATTGTGAAACAAAATCTAAACGACATAATAAAAATTCAACCGCACCACGGATTCCCAGACAGTCTCCCACACTGGTACTAGCGAGGCCTTAAGCTGTGTAACTTCTGCGATCTGACGAGAGAAGGCACATTCAGCTTAGAATGGCCATTGACATTAAATGCTTTAATCCATAGTCCTTTTTAATCGATTGTGAAACAAAATCTAAACGACATAATAAAAAGTAAACCGCACCACGGATTCCCAGACAGTCTCCCTCACTGGTACTAGCGAGGCCTTAAGCTGTGTAACTTCTGCGATCTGACGAGAGCAGGGACATTCAGCTTAGAATGGCCATTGACATTAAATGCTTTAATCCATAGTCCTTTTTAATCGATTGTGAAACAAAATCTAAACGACATAATAAAAAGTCAACCGCTCCACGGATTCCCAGACAGTCTCCCACACTGGTACTAGCGAGGCCTTAAGCTGTGTAACGTCTGCGATCTAACGAGAGCAGGCACATTCAGCTTAGAATGGCCATTGACATTAAAAGCTTTAATCCATAGTCCTTTTTAATCGATTGTGAAACAAAATCTAAACGACATAATAAAAAGTCAACCTCACCACGGATTCCCTTACAGTCTCCCACACTGGTACTAGCGAGGCCTTAAGCTGTGTAAGTTCTGCGATCTGACGAGAGCAGGCACATTCAGCTTAGAATGGCCATTGACATTAAAAGCCTTAATCCATAGTCCTATTTAATCTATTGTGAAACATAATCTAAACAACATAATAAAAATTCAACCGCACCACGGATTCCCAGACAGTCTCCCACACTGGTACTAGCGAGGACTTAAGCTATGTAACTTCTGCGTTCTGACGAGAGCAGGCACATTCAGCTTAGAATGGCCATTGACGTTAAATGCTTTAATCTATAGTCCTTTTTAATCGATTGTGAAACAAAATCTAAACGACATAATAAAAAGTCAACCGCACCACGGATTCCCAGACAGTCTCCCACACTTGTACTAGCGAGGCCTTAAGCTGTGTAACTTCTGCGATCTGACGAGAGCAGGCACATTCAGCTTAGAATGGCCATTGACATTAAATGCTTTAATCCATAGTCCTTTTTAATCGATTGTGAAACAAAATCTAAACGACATAATAAAAAGTCAACAGCACCACGGATTCCCAGACAGTCTCCCACACTGGTACTAGCGATGCCTTAAGCTGCGCAACTTCGGCGATATGACGAGAGCAGGGACATTCAGCTTAGAATGGCCATTGACATTAAATGCTTTAATCCATAGTCCTATTTAATCTATTGTGAAACAAAATCTAAACGACATAATAAAAATTCAACCGCACCACGGATTCCCAGACAGTCTCCCACACTGGTACTAGCGAGTCCTTAAGCTGTGTAACTTCTGCGATCTGACGAGAGCAGGGACATTCAGCTTAGAATGGCCATTGACATTAAATGCTTTAATCCATAGTCCTTTTTAATCGATTGTGAAACAAAATCTAAACGACATAATAAAAAGTCAACCGCACCACGTATTCCCAGACAGTCTCCCACACTGGTACTAGCGAGGCGTTAAGCTGTGTAACTTCTGCGATCTAACGAGAGCAGGCACATTCAGCTTAGAATGGCCATTAACATTAAATGCTTTAATCCATAGTCCTTTTTAATCGATTGTGAAACAAAATCTAAACGACATAATAAAAAGTCAACCGCACCACGGATTCCCAGACAGTCTCCCACACTGGTACTAGCGAGGCCTTAAGCTGTGTGACTTCTGCGATCTGACGAGAGCAGGCACATTCAGCTTAGAATGGCCATTGACATTAAATGCTTTAATCCATAGTCCTTTTTAATCGATTGTGAAACAAAATCTAAACGACATAATAAAAAGTCAACCGCACCACGGATTCCCAGACAGTCTCCCACACTGGTACTAGCGAGGCCTTAAGCT
Organism: Rhinoderma darwinii; assembly: GCF_050947455.1. Taxonomy (NCBI): domain Eukaryota; kingdom Metazoa; phylum Chordata; class Amphibia; order Anura; family Rhinodermatidae; genus Rhinoderma; species Rhinoderma darwinii. Next base: position 110,405 of record NW_027461665.1, read on the forward strand.
GTGTAACTTCTGCGATCTGACGAGAGCAGGGACATTCAGCTTAGAATGGCCGTTGACATTAAATGCTTTAATCCATAGTCCTTTTTAATCGATTGTGAAACAAAATCTAAACGACATAATAAAAATTCAACCGCACCACAGATTCCCAGACAGTCTCCCACACTGGTACTAGCGAGGCCTTAAGCTGTGTAACTTCTGCGATCTGACGAGAGCAGGCACATTCAGCTTAGAATGGCCATTAACATTAAATGCTTTAATCCATAGTCCTTTTTAATCGATTGTGAAACAAAATCTAAACGACATATTAAAAATTCAACCGCACCACGGATTCCCAGACAGTCTCCCACACTGGTACTAGCGAGGCCTTAAGCTGTGTAACTTCTGCGATCTGACGAGAGCAGGCACATTCAGCTTAGAATGGCCATTGACGTTAAATGCTTTAATCCATAGTCCTATTTAATCTATTGTGAAACAAAATCTAAACGACATAATAAAAAGTCAACCGCACCACGGATTCCCAGACAGTCTCCCACACTGGTACTAGCGAGGCGTTAAGCTGTGTAACTTCTGCGATCTAACAAGAGCAGGGACATTCAGCTTAGAATGGCCATTGACGTTAAAGGCTTTAAACCATAGTCCTTTTTAATCGATTGTGAAACAAAATCTAAACGACATAATAAAAATTCAACCGCACCACGGATTCCCAGACAGTCTCCCACACTGGTACTAGCGAGGCCTTAAGCTGTGTAACTTCTGCGTTCTGACCAGAGCAGGCACATTCAGCTTAGAATGGCCATTGACGTTAAATGCTTTAATCCATAGTCCTATTTAATCTATTGTGAAACAAAATCGAAACGACATAATAAAAAGTGAACCGCACCACGGATTCCCAGACAGTCTCCCACACTGGTACTAGCGAGGCCTTAAGCTGTGTAACTTCTGCGATCTGACGAGAGCAGGCACATTCAGCTTAGAATGGCCATTGACATTAAATGCTTTAATCCATAGTACTTTTTAATCGATTGTGAAACAAAATCTAAACGACATAATAAAAAGTAAACCGCACCACGGATTCCCAGACAGTCTCCCACACTGGTACTAGCGAGGCCTTAAGCTGTGTAACTTCTGCGATCTGACGAGAGCAGGCACATTCAGCTTAGAATGGCCATTGACATTAAATGCTTTAATCCATAGTCCTTTTTAATCGATTGTGAAACAAAATCTAAACGACATAATAAAAATTCAACCGCACCACGGATTCCCAGACAGTCTCCCACACTGGTGCTAGCGAGGACTTAAGCTGTGTAACTTCTGCGATCTGACGAGAGCAGGCACATTCAGCTTAGAATGGCCATTGACATTAAATCCTTTAATCCATAGTCCTATTTAATCTATTGTGAAACAAAATCTAAACTACATAATAAAAAGTCAACAGCACCACGGATTCCCAGACAGTCTCCCACACTGGTACTAGCGAGGCGTTAAGCTGCGTAACTTCTGCGATCTAACGAGAGCAGGCACATTCAGCTTAGAATGGCCATTGACATTAAATGCTTTAATCCATAGTCCTTTTTAATCGATTGTGAAACAAAATCTAAACGACATAATAAAAAGTCAACCGCACCACGGATTCCCAGACAGTCTCCCACACTGGTACTAGCGAGGCCTTAAGCTGTGTAACTTCTGCGATCTGACGAGAGCAGGCACATTCAGCTTAGAATGGCCATTGACATTAAAAGCCTTAATCCATAGTCCTATTTAATCTATTGTGAAACAAAATCTAAACAACATAATAAAAAGTCAACCGCACCACGGATTCCCAGACAGTCTCCCACACTGGTACTAGCGAGGGCTTAAGCTGTGCAACTTCTGCGATCTGACGAGAGCAGGGACATTCAGCTTAGAATGGCCATTGACATTAAATGCTTTAATCCATAGTCCTTTTTAATCGATTGTGAAACAAAATCTAAACAACATAATAAAAATTCAACCGCACCACGGATTCCCAGACAGTCTCCCACAGTGGTACTAGCGAGGCCTTAAGCTGTGTAACTTCTGCGATCTGACGAGAGGAGGGACATTCAGCTTAGAATGGCCATTGACATTAAATGCTTTAATCCATAGTCCTATTTAATCTATTGTGAAACAAAATCTAAACAACATAATAAAAAGTCAACCGCACCACGGATTCCCAGACAGTCTCCCACATTGGTACTAGCGAGGCCTTAAGCCGTGTAACTTCTGCGATCTGACGAGAGCAGGCACATTCAGCTTAGAATGGCCATTGACATTAAAAGCCTTAATCCATAGTCCTATTTAATCTATTGTGAAACAAAATCTAAACAACATAATAAAAAGTCAACCGCACCACGGATTCCCAGACAGTCTCCCAAACTGGTACTAGCGAGGCCTTAAGCTGTGTAACTTCTGCGATCTGACGAGAGGAGGGACATTCAGCTTAGAATGGCCATTGACATCAAATGCTTTAATCCATAGTCCTATTTAATCTATTGTGAAACAAAATCTAAACAACATAATAAAAAGTCAACCGCACCACGGATTCCCAGACAGTCTCCCACACTGGTACTAGCGAGGCCTTAAGCTGTGTAACTTCTGCGATCTGACGAGAGCAGGCACATTCAGCTTAGAATGGCCATTGACATTAAATGCTTTAATCCATAGTCCTTTTTAATCGATTGTGAAACAAAATCTAAACGACATAATAAAAAGTCAACCGCACCACGGATTCCCAGACAGTCTCCCACACTGGTACTAGCGAGGCCTTAAGCTGTGTAACTTCTGCGATCTGACGAGAGCAGGCACATTCAGCTTAGAATGGCCATTGACATTAAAAGCCTTAATCCATAGTCCTATTTAATCTATTGTGAAACAAAATCTAAACAACATAATAAAAAGTCAACCGCACCACGGATTCCCAGACAGTCTCCCACACTGGTACTAGCGAGGGCTTAAGCTGTGTAACTTCTGCGATCTGACGAGAGCAGGGACATTCAGCTTAGAATGGCCATTGACATCAAATGCTTTAATCCATAGTCCTTTTTAATCGATTGTGAAACAAAATCTAAACGACATAATAAAAATTCAACCGCACCACGGATTCCCAGACAGTCTCCCACACTGGTACTAGCGAGGCCTTAAGCTGTGTAACTTCTGCGTTCTGACGAGAGAAGGGACATTCAGCTTAGAATGGCCATTGACGTTAAACGCTTTAATCCATAGTCCTATTTAATCTATTGTGAAACAAAATCTAAACGACATAATAAAAATTCAACCGCACCACGGATTCCCAGACAGTCTCCCATACTGGTACTAGCGAGGCCTTAAGCTGTGTAACTTCTGCGATCTGACGAGAGCAGGTACATTCAGCTTAGAATGGCCATTGACATTAAATGCTTTAATCCATAGTCCTTTTTAATCGATTGTGAAACAAAATCTAAACAACATAATAATAAGTCAACCGCACCACGGATTCCCAGACAGTCTCCCACACTGGTACTAGCGAGGCCTTAAGCTGTGTAACTTCTGCAATCTGACGAGAGCAGGCACATTCAGCTTAGAATGGCAATTGACATTAAATGCTTTAATCCATAGTCCTTTTTAATCGATTGTGAAACAAAATCTAAACGACATAATAAAAAGTCAACCGCACCACGGATTCCCAGACAGTCTCCCACACTGGTACTAGCGAGGCGTTAAGCTGTGTAACTTCTGCGATCTAACGAGAGCAGGCACATTCAGCTTAGAATGGCCATTGACATTAAATGCTTTAATCCATAGTCCTTTTTAATCGATTGTGAAACAAAATCTAAACGACATAATAAAAAGTCAACCGCACCACAGATTCCCAGACAGTCTCCCACACTGGAACTAGCGAGGCCTTAAGCTGTGTAACTTCTGCGTTCGGACGAGAGCAGGCACATTCAGCTTAGAATAGCCATTGACGTTAAATGCTTTAATCCACAGTCCTATTTAATCTATTGTGAAAAAAAATCTAAACGACATAATAAAAAGTCAACCGCACCACGGATTCCCAGACAGTCTCCCACACTGGTACTAGTGAGGCGTTAAGCTGTGTAACTTCTGCGATCTAACGAGAGCAGGCACATTCAGCTTAGAATGGCCATTGACAGTAAATGCTTTAATCCATAGTCCTTTTTAATCGATTGTGAAACAAAATCTAAACGACATAATAAAAAGTAAACCGCACCACGGATTCCCAGACAGTCTCCCACACTGGTACTAGCGAGGTCTTAAGCTGTGTAACTTCTGCGATCTGACGAGAGCAGGCACATTCAGCTTAGAATGGCCATTGACATTAAAAGCCTTAATCCATAGTCCTATTTAATCTATTGTGAAACAAAATCTAAACAACATAATAAAAAGTCAACCACACCACGGATTCCCAGACAGTCTCCCACACTGGTACTAGTGAGGCCTTAAGCTGTGTAACTTCTGCGTTCTGACGAGAGCAGGCACATTCAGCTTAGAATGGCCATTGACGTTAAATGCTTTAATCCATAGTCCTATTTAATCTATTGTGAAACAAAATCTAAACGACATAATAAAAAGGCAACCGCACCACGGATTCCCAGACAGTCTCCCACACTGGTACTAGCGAGGCCTTAAGCTGTGTAACTTCTGCGATCTGACGAGAGCAGGCACATTCAGCTTAGAATGGCCATTGACATTAAATGCTTTAATCCATAGTCCTTTTTAATCGATTGTGAAACAAAATCTAAACGACATAATAAAAAGTCAACCGCACCACGGATTCCCAGTCAGTCTCCCACACTGGTACTAGCGAGGCCTTAAGCTGTGTAACTTCTGCGATCTGACGAGAGCAGGCACATTCAGCTTAGAATGGCCATTGACATTAAATGTCTTAATCCATAGTCCTTTTTAATCGATTGTGAAACAAAATCTAAACGACATAATAAAAAGTCAACCACACCACGGATTCCCAGACAGTCTCCCACACTGGTACTAGCGAGGCCTTAAGCTGTGTAACTTCTGCGATCTGACGAGAGCAGGGACATTCAGCTAAGAATGGCCATTGACGTTAAATACTTTAATCCATAGTCCTTTTTAATCGATTGTGAAACAAAATCTAAACGACATAATAAAAAGTCAACCGCACCACGGATTCCCAGACAGTCTCCCACACTGGTACTAGCGAGGCCTTAAGCTGTGTAACTTCTGCGATCTGACGAGAGCAGGCACATTCAGCTTAGAATGGCCATTGACATTAAATGCTTTAATCCATAGTCCTTTTTAATCGATTGTGAAACAAAATCTAAACGACATAATAAAAATTCAACCGCACCACGGATTCCCAGACAGTCTCCCACACTGGTACTAGCGAGGCCTTAAGCTGTGTAACTTCTGCGATCTGACGAGATCAGGCACATTCAGCTTAGAATGGCCATTGACATCAAATTCTTTAATCCATAGTCCTTTTTAGTCGATTGTGAAACAAAATCTAAACGACATAATAAAAAGTCAACCGCACCACGGATTCCCAGACAGTCTCCCACACTGGTACTAGCGAGGCCTTATGCTGTGTAACTTCTGCGATCTGACGAGAGCAGGGACATTCAGCTTAGAATGGCCATTGACATTAAATGCTTTAATCCATAGTCCTTTTTAATCGATTGTGAAACAAAATCTAAACGACATAATAAAAATTCAACCGCACCACGGATTCCCAGACAGTCTCCCACACTGGTACTAGCGAGGCGTTAAGCTGTGTAACTTCTGCGATCTAACGAGAGCAGGCACATTCAGCTTAGAATGGCCATTGACATTAAATGCTTTAATCCATAGTCCTTTTTAATCGATTGTGAAACAAAATCTAAACGACATAATAAAAAGTCAACCGCACCACGGATTCCCAGACAGTCTCCCACACTGGTACTAGCGAGGCGTTAAGCTGTGTAACTTCTGCGATCTAACGAGAGCAGGGACATTCAGCTTAGAATGGCCATTGACATTAAAGGCTTTAATCCATAGTCCTTTTTAATCGATTGTGAAACAAAATCTAAACGACATAATAAAAATTCAACCGCACCACGGATTCCCAGACAGTCTCCCACACTGGTACTAGCGAGGCGTTAAGCTGTGTAACTTCTGCGATCTAACGAGAGCAGGCACATTCAGCTTAGAATGGCCATTAACATTAAATACTTTAATCCATAGTCCTTTTTAATCGATTGTGAAACAAAATCTAAACGACATAATAAAAAGTCAACCGCACCACGGATTCCCAGACAGTCTCCCACACTGGTACTAGCGAGGCCTTAAGCTGTGTAACTTCTGCAATCTGACGAGAGCAGGCACATTCAGCTTAGAATGGCCATTGACATTAAATTCTTTAATCCATAGTCCTTTTTAATCGATTGTGAAACAAAATCTAAACGACATAATAAAAAGTCAACCGCACCACGGATTCCCAGACAGTCTCCCACACTGGTACTAGCGAGGCCTTAAGCTGTGTAACTTCTGCGATCTGACGAGAGCAGGCACATTCAGCTTAGAATGGCCATTGACATTAAATGCTTTAATCCATAGTCCTTTTTAATCGATTGTGAAACAAAATCTAAACGACATAATAAAAAGTCAACCGCACCACGGATTCCCAGACAGTCTCCCACACTGGTACTAGCGAGGCGTTAAGCTGGGTAACTTCTGCGATCTAACGAGAGAAGGCACATTCAGCTTAGAATGGCCATTGACATTAAATGCTTTAATCCATAGTCCATTTTAATCGATTGTGAAACAAAATCTAAACGACATAATAAAAAGTCAACCGCACCACGGAGTCCCAGACAGTCTCCCACACTGGTACTAGCGAGGCCTTAAGCTGTGTAACTTCTGCGATCTGACGAGAGAAGGCACATTCAGCTTAGAATGGCCATTGACATTAAAAGCCTTAATCCATAGTCCTATTTAATCTATTGTGAAACAAAATCTAAACAACATAATAAAAATTCAATTACACCACGGATTCATGGACAGTCTCCCACACTGGTACTAGCGAGGCCTTAAGCTGTGTAACTTCTGCGTTAGGACGAGAGCAGGCACATTCAGCTTATAAGGGCCATTGACGTTAAATGCTTTAATCCACAGTCCTATTTAATCTATTGTGAAAAAAAATCTAAACGACATAATAAAAAGTCAACCGCACCACGGATTCCCAGACAGTCTCCCACACTGGTACTAGTGAGGTGTTAAACTGTGTAACTTCTGCGATCTAACGAGAGCAGGCACATTCAGCTTAGAATGGCCATTGACAGTAAATGCTTTAATCCATAGTCCTTTTTAATCGATTGTGAAACAAAATCTAAACGACATAATAAAAAGTCAACCGCACCACGGATTCCCAGACAGTCTCCCACACTGGTACTAGCGAGGCCTTAAGCTGTGTAACTTCTGCGATCTGACGAGAGCAGGCACATTCAGCTTAGAATGGCAATTGACATTAAAATCCTTAATCCATAGTCCTATTTAATCTATTGTGAAACAAAATCTAAACAACATAATAAAAAGTCAACCACACCACGGATTCCCAGACAGTCTCCCACACTGGTACTAGTGAGGCCTTAAGCTGTGTAACTTCTGCGTTCTGACGAGAGCAGGCACATTCAGCTTAGAATGGCCATTGACGTTAAATGCTTTAATCCATAGTCCTATTTAATCTATTGTGAAACAAAATCTAAACGACATAATAAAAAGTCAACCGCACCATGGATTCCCAGACAGTTTCCCACACTGGTACTAGCGAGGCCTTAAGCTGTGTAACTTCTGCGATCTGACGAGAGCAGGCACATTCAGCTTAGAATGGCCATTGACATTAAATTCTTTAATCCATAGTCCTTTTTAATCGATTGTGAAACAAAATCTAAACAACATAATAAAAAGTCAACCGCACCACGGATTCCCAGACAGTCTCCCACACTGGTACTAGCGAGGCCTTAAGCTGTGTAACTTCTGCGATCTGACGAGAGCAGGCACATTCAGCTTATAATGGCCATTGACATTAAATGCTTTAATCCATAGTCCTTTTTAATCGATTGTGAAACAAAATCTAAACGACATAATAAAAAGTCAACCGCACCACGGATTCCCAGACAGTCTCCCACACTGGTACTAGCGAGGCGTTAAGCTGGGTAACTTCTGCGATCTAACGAGAGAAGGCACATTCAGCTTAGAATGGCCATTGACATTAAATGGTTTAATCCATAGTCCTATTTAATCGATTGTGAAACAAAATCTAAACGACATAATAAAAAGTCAACCGCACCACGGATTCCCAGACAGTCTCCCACACTGGTACTAGCGAGGCCTTAAGCTGTGTAACTTCTGCGATCTGACGAGAGAAGGCACATTCAGCTTAGAATGGCCATTGACATTAAAAGCCTTAATCCATAGTCCTATTTAATCTATTGTGAAACAAAATCTAAACAACATAATAAAAATTCAATTACACCACGGATTCATAGACAGTCTCCCACACTGGTACTAGCGAGGCCTTAAGCTGTGTAACTTCTGCGATCTGACGAGAGCAGGCACATTCAGCTTAGAATGGCCATTGACATTAAATGCTTTAATCCATAGTCCTTTTTATTCGATTGTGAAACAAAATCTAAACGACATAATAAAAATTCAACCGCACCACGGATTCCCAGACAGTCTCCCACACTGGTACTAGTGAGGCGTTAAGCTGTGTAACTTCTGCGATCTGACGAGAGCAGGCACATTCAGCTTAGAATGGCCATTGACATCAAATTCTTTAATCCATAGTCCTTTTTAATCGATTGTGAAAAAAAATCTAAACGACATAATAAAAAGTCAACCGCACCACGGATTCCCAGACAGTCTCCCACACTGGTACTAGCGAGGCCTTAAGCTGTGTAACTTCTGCGATCTGACGAGAGCAGGCACATTCAGCTTAGAATGGCCATTGACATTAAAAGCCTTAATCCATAGTCCTATTTAATCTATTGTGAAACAAAATCTAAACGACATAATAAAAAGTCAACCGCACCACGGATTCCCAGACAGTCTCCCACACTGGTACTAGTGAGGCCTTAAGCTGTGTAACTTCTGCGTTCTGACGAGAGCAGGCACATTCAGCTTAGAATGGCCATTGACGTTAAATGCTTTAATCCATAGTCCTATTTAATCTATTGTGAAACAAAATCTAAACGACATAATAAAAAGTCAACCGCACCACGGATTCCCAGACAGTCTCCCACACTGGTACTAGCGAGGCCTTAAGCTGTGTAACTTCTGCGATCTGACGAGAGCAGGCACATTCAGCTTAGAATGGCCATTGACATTAAATGCTTTAATCCATAGTCCTTTTTATTCGATTGTGAAACAAAATCTAAACGACATAATAAAAATTCAACCGCACCACGGATTCCCAGACAGTCTCCCACACTGGTACTAGCGAGGCCTTAAGCTGTGTAACTTCTGCGATCTGACGAGAGCAGGCACATTCAGCTTAGAATGGCCATTGACATCAAATTCTTTAATCCATAGTCCTTTTTAATCGATTGTGAAACAAAATCTAAACGACGTAATAAAAAGTCAACCGCACCACGGATTCCCAGACAGTCTCCCACACTGGTACTAGCGAGGCCTTAAGCTGTGTAACTTCTGCGATCTGACGAGAGCAGGGACATTCAGCTTAGAATGGCCATTGACATTAAATGCTTTAATCCATAGTCCTTTTTAATCGATTGTGAAACAAAATCTAAACGACATAATAAAAATTCAACCGCACCACGGATTCCCAGACAGTCTCCCACACTGGTACTAGCGAGGCGTTAAGCTGTGTAACTTCTACGATCTGACGAGAGCAGGCACATTCAGCTTAGAATGGCCATTGACATTAAATGCTTTAATCCATAGTCCTTTTTAATCGATTGTGAAACAAAATCTAAACGACATAATAAAAATTCAACCGCACCATGGATTCCCAGACAGTCTCCCACACTGGTACTAGCGAGGCCTTAAGCTGTGTAACTTCTGCGTTCTGACGAGAGAAGGCACATTCAGCTTAGAATGGCCATTGACGTTAAATGCTTTAATCCATAGTCCTATTTAATCTATTGTGAAACAAAATCTAAACGACATAATAAAAAGTCAACCGCACCACGGATTCCCAGACAGTCTCCCACACTGGTACTAGCGAGGCCTTAAGCTGTGTAACTTCTGCGATCTGACGAGAGCAGGCACATTTAGCTTAGAATGGCCATTGACATTAAATGCTTTAATCCATAGTCCTTTTTAATCGATTGTGAAACAAAATCTAAACAACATAATAATAAGTCAACCGCACCACGGATTCCCAGACAGTCTCCCACACTGGTACTAGCGAGACCTTAAGCTGTGTAACTTCTGCGATCTGACGAGAGCAGGCACATTCAGCTTAGAATGGCCATTGACATTAAATCCTTTAATCCATAGTCCTTTTTAATCGATTGTGAAACAAAATCTAAACGACATAATAAAAAGTCAACCGCACCACGGATTTCCAGCCAGTATCCCACACTGGTACTAGCGAGGCGTTAAGCTGTGTAACTTCTGCGATCTAACGAGAGCAGGCACATTCAGCTTAGAATGGCCATTGACATTAAATGCTTTAATCCATAGTCCTTTTTAATCGATTGTGAAACAAAATCTAAACGACATAATAAAAAGTCAACCGCACCACAGATTCCCAGACAGTCTCCCACACTGGAACTAGCGAGGCCTTAAGCTGTGTAACGTCTGCGATCTGACGAGAGCAGTCACATTCAGCTTAGAATGGCCATTGACATTAAAAGCCTTAATCCATAGTCCTATTTAATCTATTGTGAAACAAAATCTAACCAACATAATAAAAAGTCAACCGCACCACGGATTCCCAGACAGTCTCCCACACTGGTACTAGCGAGGCCTTAAGCTGTGTAACTTCTGCGATATGACGAGAGCAGGGACATTCAGCTTAGAATGGCCATTGACATTAAATGCTTTAATCCATAGTCTTTTTTAATCGATTGTGAAACAAAATCTAAACGACATAATAAAAAGTCTCCCACACTGGTACTAGCGAGGCCTTAAGCTGTGTAACTTCTGCATTCTGACGAGAGCAGTCACATTCAGCTTAGAATGGCCATTGACATTAAAAGCCTTAATCCATAGTCCTATTTAATCTATTGTGAAACAAAATCTAAACGACATAATAAAAAGTCAACCGCACCACGGATTCCCAGACAGTCTCCCACACTGGTACTAGCGAGGCCTTAAGCTGTGTAACTTCTGCGATCTGACGAGAGCAGGCACATTCAGCTTAGAATGGCCATTGACATTAAATGGTTTAATCCATAGTCCTTTTTAATCGATTGTGAAACAAAATCTAAACAACATAATAATAAGTCAACCGCACCACGGATTCCCAGACAGTCTCCCACACTGGTACTAGCGAGGCCTTAAGCTGTGTAACTTCTGCGATCTGACGAGAGAAGGCACATTCAGCTTAGAATGGCCATTGACATTAAATGCCTTAATCCATAGTCCTTTTTAATCGATTGTGAAACAAAATCTAAACGACGTAATAAAAAGTCAACCGCACCACGGATTCCCAGACAGTCTCCCACACTGGTACTAGCGAGGCCTTAAGCTGTGTAACTTCTGCGATCTGACGAGAGCAGGGACATTCAGCTTAGAATGGCAATTGACATTAAATGCTTTAATCCATAGTCCTTTTTAATCGATTGTGAAACAAAATCTAAACGACATAATAAAAAGTCAACCGCACCACGGATTCCCAGACAGTCTCCCACACTGGTACTAGCGAGGCCTTAAGCTGTGTAACTTCTGCGTTCTGACGAGAGAAGGCACATTCAGCTTAGAATGGCCATTGACGTTAAATGCTTTAATCCATAGTCCTATTTAATCTATTGTGAAACAAAATCTAAACGACATAATAAAGAGTCAACCGCACCACGGATTCCCAGACAGTCTCCCACACTGGTACTAGCGAGGCCTTAAGCTGTGTAACTTCTGCGATCTGACGAGAGCAGGCACATTCAGCTTAGAATGGCCATTGACATTAAATGCTTTAATCCATAGTCCTTTTTAATCGATTGTGAAACAAAATCTAAACAACATAATAATAAGTCAACCGCACCACGGATTCCCAGACAGTCTCCCACACTGGTACTAGCGAGGCCTTAAGCTGTGTAACTTCTGCGATCTGACGAGAGCAGGCACATTCAGCTTAGAAAGGCCATTGACATTAAATGCTTTAATCCATAGTCCTTTTTAATCGATTGTGAAACAAAATCTAAACGACATAATAAAAAGTCAACCGCACCACGGATTCCCAGACAGTCTCCCACACTGGTACTAGCGAGGCCTTAAGCTGTGTAACTTCTGCGATCTGACGAGAGCAGGCACATTCAGCTTAGAATGGCCATTGACATTAAATGCTTTAATCCATAGTCCTTTTTAATCGATTGTGAAACAAAATCTAAACGACATAATAAAAAGTCAACCGCACCACAGATTCCCAGACAGTCTCCCACACTGGAACTAGCGAGGCCTTAAGCTGTGTAACTTCTGCGATCTGACGAGAGCAGTCACATTCAGCTTAGAACGGCCATTGACATTAAAAGCCTTAATCCATAGTCCTATTTAATCTATTGTGAAACAAAATCTAACCAACATAATAAAAAGTCAACCGCACCACGGATTCCCAGACAGTCTCCCACACTGGTACTAGCGAGGCCTTAAGCTGTGTAACTTCTGCGATCTGACGAGAGAAGGCACATTCAGCTTAGAATGGCCATTGACATTAAATGCTTTAATCCATAGTCCTTTTTAATCGATTGTGAAACAAAATCTAAACGACGTAATAAAAAGTCAACCGCACCACGGATTCCCAGACAGTCTCCCACACTGGTACTAGCGAGGCCTTAAGCTGTGTAACTTCTGCGATCTGCCGAGAGCATTGACATTCAGCTTAGAATGGCCATTGACATTAAATGCTTTAATCCATAGTCCTTTTTAATCGATTGTGAAACAAAATCTAAACGACATAATAAAAAGTCAACCGCACCACGGATTCCTAGACAGTCTCCCACACTGGTACTAGCGAGGCCTTAAGCTGTGTAACTTCTGCGATCTGACGAGAGAAGGCACATTCAGCTTAGAATGGCCATTTACATTAAATGCTTTAATCCATAGTCCTTTTTAATCGATTGTGAAACAAAATCTAAACGACGTAATAAAAAGTCAACCGCACCACGGATTCCCAGACAGTCTCCCACACTGGTACTAGCGAGGCCTTAAGCTGTGTAACTTCTGCGATCTGACGAGAGCAGGGACATTCAGCTTAGAATGGCCATTGACATTAAATGCTTTAATCCATAGTCCTTTTTAATCGATTGTGAAACAAAATCTAAACGACATAATAAAGAGTCAACCGCACCACGGATTCCCAGACAGTCTCCCACACTGGTACTAGCGAGGCCTTAAGCTGTGTAACTTCTGCGATCTGACGAGAGCAGGGACATTCAGCTTAGAATGGCAATTGACATTAAATGCTTTAATCCATAGTCCTTTTTAATCGATTGTGAAACAAAATCTAAACGACATAATAAAAATTCAACCGCACCACGGATTCCCAGACAGTCTCCCACACTGGTACTAGCGAGGCCTTAAGCTGTGTAACTTCTGCGTTCTGACGAGAGAAGGCACATTCAGCTTAGAATGGCCATTGACGTTAAATGCTTTAATCCATAGTCCTATTTAATCTATTGTGAAACAAAATCTAAACGACATAATAAAAAGTCAACCGCACCACGGATTCCCAGACAGTCTCCCACACTGGTACTAGCGAGGCCTTAAGCTGTGTAACTTCTGCGATCTGACGAGAGCAGGCACATTCAGCTTAGAATGGCCATTGACATTAAATGCTTTAATCCATAGTCCTTTTTAATCGATTGTGAAACAAAATCTAAACAACATAATAATAAGTCAACCGCACCACGGATTCCCAGACAGTCTCCCACACTGGTACTAGCGAGGCCTTAAGCTGTGTAACTTCTGCGATCTGACGAGAGCAGGCACATTCAGCTTAGAATGGCCATTGACATTAAATGCTTTAATCCATAGTCCTTTTTAATCGATTGTGAAACAAAATCTAAACGACATAATAAAAAGTCAACCGCACCACGGATTCCCAGACAGTCTCCCACACTGGTACTAGTGAGGCCTTAAGCTGTGTAACTTCTGCGATCTGACGAGAGCAGGCACATTCAGCTTAGAATGGCCATTGACATTAAATGCTTTAATCCATAGTCCTTTTTAATCGATTGTGAAACAAAATCTAAACGACATAATAAAAAGTCAACCGCACCACGGATTTCCAGACAGTCTCCCACACTGGTACTAGCGAGGCGTTAAGCTGTGTAGCTTCTGCGATCTAACGAGAGCAGGCACATTCAGCTTAGAATGGCCATTGACATTAAATGCTTTAATCCATAGTCCTTTTTAATCGATTGTGAAACATAATCTAAACGACATAATAAAAAGTCAACCGCACCACAGATTCCCAGACAGTCTCCCACACTGGAACTAGCGAGGCCTTAAGCTGTGTAACTTCTGCGATCTGACGAGAGAAGTCACATTCAGCTTAGAATGGCCATTGACATTAAAAGCCTTAATCCATAGTCCTATTTAATCTATTGTGAAACAAAATCTAACCAACATAATAAAAAGTCAACCGCACTACGGATTCCCAGACAGTCTCCCACACTGGTACTAGCGAGGCCTTAAGCTGTGTAACTTCTGCGATCTGACGAGAGCAGGGACATTCAGCTTAGAATGGCCATTGACATTAAATGCTTTAATCCATAGTCTTTTTTAATCGATTGTGAAACAAAATCTAAACGACATAATAAAAAGTTAACCGCACCACGGATTCCCAGACAGTCTCCCACACTGGTACTAGCGAGGCCTTAAGCTGTGTAACTTCTGCGTTCTGACGAGAGCAGGCACATTCAGCTTAGAATGGCCATTGACGTTAAATGCTTTAATCCATAGTCCTATTTAATCTATTGTGAAAAAAAATCTAAACGACATAATAAAAAGTCAACCGCACCACGGATTCCCAGACAGTCTCCCACACTGGTACTAGCGAGGCGTTAAGCTGTGTAACTTCTGCGTTCTGACGAGAGAAGGCACATTCAGCTTAGAATGGCCATTGACATTAAATGCTTTAATCCATAGTCCTATTTAATCTATTGTGAAACAAAATCTAAACGACATAATAAAAAGTCAACCGCACCACGGATTCCCAGACAGTCTCCAACACTGGTACTAGCGAGGCCTTAAGCTGTGTAACTTCTGCGATCTGACGAGAGCAGGCACATTCAGCTTAGAATGGCCATTGACATTAAATGCTTTAATCCATAGTCCTTTTTAATCGATTGTGAAACAAAATCTAAACAACATAATAATAAGTCAACCGCACCACGGATTCCCAGACAGTCTCCCACACTGGTACTAGCGAGGCCTTAAGCTGTGTAACTTCTGCGATCTGACGAGAGCAGGCACATTCAGCTTAGAATGGCCATTGACATTAAATGCTTTAATCCATAGTCCTTTTTAATCGATTGTGAAACAAAATCTAAACGACATAATAAAAAGTCAACCGCACCACGGATTCCCAGACAGTCTCCCACACTGGTACTAGCGAGGCCTTAAGCTGTGTAACTTCTGCGATCTGACGAGAGCAGGCACATTCAGCTTAGAATGGCCATTGACATTAAATGCTTTAATCCATAGTCCTTTTTAATCGATTGTGAAACAAAATCTAAACGACATAATAAAAAGTCAACCGCACCACGGATTCCCAGACAGTCTCCCACAATGGTACTTGCGAGGCGTTAAGCTGTGTAACTTCTGCGATCCAACTAGAGCAGGCACATTCAGCTTAGAATGGCCATTGACATTAAATGCTTTAATCCATAGTCCTTTTTAATCGATTGTGAAACAAAATCTAAACGACATAATAAAAATTAAACCGCACCACGGATTCCCAGACAGTCTCCCACACTGGTACTAGCGAGGCCTTAAGCTGTGTAACTTCTGCGATCTAACTAGAGCAGGCACATTCAGCTTAGAATGGCCATTGACATTAAATGCTTTAATCCATAGTCCTTTTTAATCGATTGTGAAACAAAATCTAAACGACATAATAAAAAGTCTACCGCACCACGTATTCCCAGACAGTCTCCCACACTGGTACTAGCGAGGCCTTAAGCTGTGTAACTTCTGCGATTTGACGAGAGCAGGCACATTCAGCTTAGAATGGCCATTGCCATTAAAAGCCTTAATCCATAGTCCTATTTAATCTATTGTGAAACAAAATCTAAACAACATAATAAAAAGTCAACCGCACCACGGATTCCCAGACAGTCTCCCACACTGGTACTAGCGAGGCGTTAAGCTGTGTAACTTCTGCGATCTAACGAGAGCAGGCACATTCAGCTTAGAATGGCCATTGACATTAAATGCTTTAATCCATAGTCCTTTTTAATCGATTGTGAAACAAAATCTAAACGACATAATAAAAAGTCAACCGCACCACGGATTCCCAGACAGTCTCCCACACTGGTAATAGCGAGGCCTTAAGCTGTGTAACTTCTGCGATCTGACAAGAGCAGGCACATTCAGCTTAGAATGGCCTTTGACATTAAAACCCTTAATCCATAGTCCTATTTAATCTATTGTGAAACAAAATCTAAACAACATAATAAAAAGTCAACCGCACCACGGATTCCCAGACAGTCTCCCACACTGGTACTAAGGAGGCCTTAAGCTGTGTAACTTCTGCGATCTGACGAGAGCAGGGACATTCAGCTTAGAATGGCCATTGACATTAAAGGCTTTAATCCATAGTCCTTTTTAATCGATTGTGAAACAAAATCTAAACGACATAATAAAAATTCAACCGCACCACGGATTCCCAGACAGTCTCCCACACTGGTACTAGTGAGGCCTTAAGCTGTGTAACTTCTGCATTCTGACCAGAGCAGGCACATTCAGCTTAGAATGGCCATTGACATTAAATGCTTTAATCCATAGTACTTTTTAATCGATTGTGAAACAAAATCTAAACGACATAATAAAAAGTCAACCGCACCACGGATTCCCAGACAGTCTCCCACACTGGTACTAGCGAGGCCTTAAGCTGTGTAACTTCTGCGATCTGACGAGAGCAGGCACATTCAGCTTAGAATGGCCATTGACATAAAAAAATGCTTTAATCCATAGTCCTTTTTAATCGATTGTGAAACAAAATCTAAACGACATAATAAAAAGTCAACCGCACGACGGATTCCCAGACAGTCTCCCACACTGGTACTAGCGAGGCCTTAAGCTGTGTAACTTCTGCGATCTGACGAGAGCAGGCACATTCAGCTTAGAATGACCATTGACTTTAAAAGCCTTAATCCATAGTCCTATTTAATCTATTGTGAAACAAAATCTAAACAACATAATAAAAAGTCAACCGCACCACGGATTCCCAGACAGTCTCCCACACTGGTACTAGCGAGGCCTTAAGCTGTGTAATTTCTGCGATCTGACGAGAGCAGGGACATTCAGCTTAGAATGGCCATTGACATTAAAGGCTTTAATCCATAGTCCTTTTTAATCGATTGTGAAACAAAATCTAAACGACATAATAAAAATTCAACCGCACCACGGATTCCCAGACAGTCTCCCACACTGGTACTAGCGAGGCCTTAAGCTGTGTAACTTCTGCGTTCTGACCAGAGCAGGCACATTCAGCTTAGAATGGCCATTGACGTTAAGTGCTTTAATCCATAGTCCTATTTAATCTATTGTGAAACAAAATCTAAACGACATAATAAAAAGTCAACCACACCACGGATTCCCAGACAGTCTCCCACACTGGTACTAGCGAGGCCTTAAGCTGTGTAACTTCTGCGATCTGACGAGAGCAGGCACATTCAGCTTAGAATGGCCATTGACATTAAATGCTTTAATCCATAGTACTTTTTAATCGATTGTGAAACAAAATCTAAACGACATAATAAAAAGTCAACCGCACCACGGATTCCCAGACAGTCTCCCACACTGGTACTAGCGAGGCCTTAAGCTGTGTAACTTCTGCGATCTGACGAGAGCAGGCACATTCAGCTTAGAATGGCCATTGATATAAAATGCTTTAATCCATAGTACTTTTTAATCGATTGTGAAACAAAATCTAAACGACATAATAAAAAGTCAACCGCACCACGGATTCCCAGACAGTCTCCCACACTGGTACTAGCGAGGCCTTAAGCTGTGTAACTTCTGCGATCTGACGAGAGCAGGTACATTCAGCTTAGAATGGCCATTGACATAAAAACATGCTTTAATCCATAGTCCTTTTTAATCGATTGTGAAACAAAATCTAAACGACATAATAAAAAGTCAACCGCACCACGGATTCCCAGACAGTCTCCCACACTGGTACTAGCGAGGCCTTAAGCTGTGTAACTTCTGCGATCTGACGAGAGCAGGCACATTCAGCTTAGAATGGCCATTGACGTTAAATGCTTTAATCCATAGTCCTATTTAATCTATTGTGAAACAAAATCTAAACGACATAATAAAAAGTCAACCGCACCACGGATTCCCAGACAGTCTCTCACACTGGTACTAGCGAGGCGTTAAGCTGTTTAACTTCTGCGATCTAACGAGAGCAGGCACATTCAGCTTAGAATGGCCATTAACATTAAATGCTTTAATCCATAGTCCTTTTTAATCGATTGTGAAACAAAATCTAAACGACATAATAAAAAGGCAACCGCACCACGGATTCCCAGACAGTCTCCCACACTGGTACTAGCGAGGCCTTAAGCTGTGCAACTTCTGCGATCTGACGAGAGCAGGGACATTCAGCTTAGAATGGCCATTGACATTAAATGCTTTAATCCATAGTCCTATTTAATCTATTGTGAAACAAAATCTAAACGACATAATAAAAAGTCAAACGCACCACGGATTCCAAGACAGTCTCCCACACTGGTACTAGCGAGGACTTAAGCTGTGTAACTTCTGCGATCTGACGAGAGCAGGCACATTCAGCTTAGAATGGCCATTGACGTTAAATGCTTTAATCCATAGTCCTATTTAATCTATTGTGAAACAAAATCTAAACGACATAATAAAAAGTCAAACGCACCACGGATTCCAAGACAGTCTCCCACACTGGTACTAGCGAGGACTTAAGCTGTGTAACTTCTGCGATCTGACGAGAGCAGGCACATTCAGCTTAGAATGGCCATTGACGTTAAATGCTTTAATCCATAGTCCTATTTAATCTATTGTGAAACAAAATCTAAACGACATAATAAAAAGTCAAACGCACCACGGATTCCAAGACAGTCTCCCACACTAGTACTAGCGAGGCGTTAAGATGTGTAACTTCTGCGATCTAACGAGAGCAGGCACATACAGCTTAGAATGGCCATTGGCATTAAATGCTTTAATCCATAGTCCTTTTTAATCGATTGTGAAACAAAATCTAAACGACATAATAAAAAGTCAACCACACCACCGATTCCCAGACAGTCTCCCACACTAGTACTAGCGAGGCCTTAAGCTGTGTAACTTCTGCGATCTGACGAGAGCAGGCACATTCAGCTTAGAATGGCCATTGACATTAAAAGCCTTAATCCATAGTCCTATTTAATCTATTGTGAAATAAAATCTAAACAACATAATAAAAAGTCAACCGCACCACGGATTCCCAGACAGTCTCCCACACTGGTACTAGCGAGGCCTTAAGCTGTGTAACTTCTGCGATCTGACGAGAGCAGGCACATTCAGCTTAGAATGGCCATTGACATTAAATGCTTTAACCCATAGTCCTTTTTAATCGATTGTGAAACAAAATCTAAACGACATAATAAAAAGTCAACCGCACCACGGATTCCCAGACAGCCTCCCACACTGGTACTAGCGAGGCCTTAAGCTGTGTAACTTCTGCGATCTGACGAGAGCAGGGACATTCAGCTTAGAATGGCCATTGACATTAAATCCTTTAATCCATAGTCCTTTTTAATCAATTGTGAAACAAAATCTAAACGACATAATAAAAATTAAACCGCACCACGGATTCCCAGACAGTCTCCCACACTGGTACTAGCGAGGCCTTAAGCTGTGTAACTTCTGCGTACTGCCGAGAGCAGGCACATTCAGCTTAGAATGGCCATTGACATTAAATGCTTTAATCCATAGTCCTATTTAATCTATTGTGAAACAAAATCTAAACGACATAATAAAAAGTCAACCGCACCACGGATTCCCAGACAGTCTCCCACACTGGTACTAGCGAGGCCTTAAGCTGTGTAACTTCTGCGATCTGACGAGAGCAGGCACATTCAGCTTAGAATGGCCATTGACATTAAATGCTTTAATCCATAGTCCTTTTTAATCGATTGTGAAACAAAATCTAAACGACATAATAAAAAGTCAACCGCACCACGGATTCCCAGACAGTCTCCCACACTGGTACTAGCGAGGCCTTAAGCTGTGTAACTTCTGCGATCTGACGAGAGCAGGGACATTCAGCTTAGAATGGCCATTGACATTAAATGCTTTAATCCATAGTCCTTTTTAATCGATTGTGAAACAAAATCTAAACGACATAATAAAACTTCAACCGCACCACGGATTCCCAGACAGTCTCCCACACTGGTACTAGCGAGGCCTTAAGCTGTGTAACTTCTGCGTTCTGACGAGAGCAGGCACATTCAGCTTAGAATGGCCATTGGCGTTAAATGTTTTAATCCATAGTCCTATTTAATCTATTGTGAAACAAAATCTAAACGACATAATAAAAAGTCAGCCGCACCACGGATTCCCAGACAGTCTACCACACTGGTACTAGCGAGGCCTTAAGCTGTGTAACTTCTGCGATCTGACGAGAGCAGGCACATTCAGCTTAGAATGGCCATTGACATTAAATGCTTTAATCCATAGTCCTTTTTAATCGATTGTGAAACAAAATCTAAACGACATAATAAAAAGAAAACCGCACCACGGATTCCCAGACAGTCTCCCACACTGGTACTAGCGAGGCCTTAAGCTGTGCAACTTCTGCGATCTGACGAGAGCAGGGACATTCAGCTTAGAATGGCCATTGACATTAAATGCTTTAATCCATAGTCCTTTTTAATCGATTGTGAAACAAAATCTAAACGACATAATAAAAAGTCAACCGCACCACGGATTCCCAGACAGTCTCCCACACTGGTACTAGCGAGGCCTTAAGCTGTGTAACTTCTGCGATCTGACGAGAGCATTCACATTCAGCTTAGAATGGCCATTGACATTAAATGCTTTAATCCATAGTCCTTTTTAATCGATTGTGAAACAAAATCTAAACGACATAATAAAAAGTCAACCGCACCACGGATTCCCAGACAGTCTCCCACACTGGTACTAGCGAGGCCTTAAGCTGTGTAACTTCTGCGATCTGACACATTCAGATTAGAATGGCCATTGACATTAAATGCTTTAATCCATAGTCCTTTTTAATCGATTGTGAAACAAAATCTAAACGACATAATAAAAAGTCAACCGCACCACGAATTCCCAGACAGTCTCCCACACTGGTACTAGCGAGGCCTTAAACTGTGTAACTTCTGCGTTCTGACCAGAGCAGGCACATTCAGCTTAGAATGGCCATTGACGTTAAATGCTTTAATCCATAGTCCTATTTAATCTATTGTGAAACAAAATCTAAACGACATAATAAAAAGTCAACCGCACCACGGATTCCCAGACAGTCTCCCACACTGGTACTAGCGAGGATTTAAGCTGTGTAACTTCTGCGATCTGACGAGAGCAGGCACATTCAGCTTAGAATGGCCATTGACATTAAATGCTTTAATCCATAGTCCTTTTTAATCGATTGTGAAACAAAATCTAAACGACATAATAAAAAGTCAACCGCACCACGGATTCCCAGACAGTCTCCCACACTTGTACTAGCGAGGCCTTAAGCTGTGTAACTTCTGCGATCTGACGAGAGCAGGGACATTCAGCTTAGAATGGCCATTGACATTAAATGCTTTAATCCATAGTCCTTTTTAATCGATTGTGAAACAAAATCTAAACGACATAATAAAAAGGCAACCGCACCACGGATTCCCAGACAGTCTCCCACACTGGTACTAGCGAGGCCTTAAGCTGTGTAACTTCTGCGATCTGACGAGAGCAGGCACATTCAGCTTAGAATGGCCATTGACGCTAAATGCTTTAATCCATAGTCCTATTTAATCTATTGTGAAACAAAATCTAAACGACATAATAAAAAGTCAACCGCACCACGGATTCCCAGACAGTCTCCCACACTGGTACTAGCGAGGCCTTAAGCTGTGTAACTTCTGCAATCTGACGAGAGCAGGCACATTCAGCTTAGAATGGCAATTGACATTAAATGCTTTAATCCATAGTCCTTTTTAATCGATTGTGAAACAAAATCTAAACGACATAATAAAAAGTCAACCGCACCACGGATTCCCAGACAGTCTCCCACACTGGTACTAGCGAGGCCTTAAGCTGTGTAACTTCTGCGATCTGACGAGAGCAGGCACATTCAGCTTAGAATGGCCATTGACATTAAATGCTTTAATCCATAGTCCTTTTTAATCGATTGTGAAACAAAATCTAAACGACATAATAAAAAGTCAACCGCACCACGGATTCCCAGACAGTCTCCCACACTGGTACTAGTGAGGCCTTAAGCTGTGTAACTTCAGCGATCTGACGAGAGCAGGTACATTCAGCTTAGAATGCCCATTGACACTAAATGCTTTAATCCATAGTCCTTTTTAATCGATTGTGAAACAAAATCTAAACGACATAATAAAAAGTCAACCGCACCACGGATACCCAGACAGTCTCCCACACTGGTACTAGCGAGGCCTTAAGCTGTGTAACTTCTGCGATCTGACGAGAGCAGGCACATTCAGCTTAGAATGGCCATTGACATTAAATGCCTTAATCCATAGTCCTTTTTAATTGATTGTGAAACAAAATCTAAACGTCATAATAAAAAGTCAACCGCACCACGGATTCCCAGACAGTCTCCCACACTTGTACTAGCGAGGCCTTAAGCTGTGCAACTTCTGCGATCTGACGCGAGCAGGGACATTCAGCTTAGAATGGCCATTGACGTTAAATACTTTAATCCATAGTCCTATTTAATCTATTGTGAAACAAAATCTAAACGACATAATAAAAAGTCAACCGCACCACGGATTCCCAGACAGTCTCCCACACTAGTACTAGCGAGGCGTTAAGCTGTGTAACTTCTGCGATCTAACGAGAGAAGGCACATTCAGCTTAGAATGGCCATTGGCATTAAATGCTTTAATCCATAGTCCTTTTTAATCGATTGTGAAACAAAATCTAAACGACATAATAAAAAGTCAAACGCACCACGGATTCCCAGACAGTCTCCCACACTGGTACTAGCGAGGCCTTAAGCTGTGTAACTTCTGCGATCTGACGAGAGCAGGCACATTCAGCTTAGAATGGCCATTGACATTAAAAGCCTTAATCCATAGTCCTATTTAATCTATTGTGAAATAAAATCTAAACAACATAATAAAAAGTCAACCGCACCACGGATTCACAGACAGTCTCCTACACTGGTACTAGCGAGGCCTTAAGCTGTGTAACTTCTGCGATCTGACGAGAGCAGGCACATTCAGCTTAGAATGGCCATTGACATTAAATGCTTTAATCCATAGTCCTTTTTAATCGATTGTGAAACAAAATCTAAACGACATAATAAAAAGTCAACCGCACCACGGATTCCCAGACAGTCTCCCACTCTGGTACTAGCGAGGCCTTAAGCTGTGTAACTTCTGCGATCTGACGAGAGCAGGCACATTCAGCTTAGAATGGCAATTGACGTTATATGCTTTCATCCATAGTCCTATTTAATCTATTGTGAAACAAAATCTAAACGACATAATAAAAAGTCAACCGCACCACGGATTCCCAGACAGTCTCCCACACTGGTACTAGCGAGGCGTTAAGCTGTGTAACTTCTGCGATCTAACTAGAGCAGGAACATTCAGCTTAGAATGGCCATTGACATTAAATGCTTTAATCCATAGTCCTTTTTAATCGATTGTGAAACAAAATCTAAACGACATAATAAAAATTAAACCGCACCACGGATTCCCAGACAGTCTCCCACACTGGTACTAGCGAGGCCTTAAGCTGTGTAACTTCTGCTATCTAACGAGAGCAGGCACATTCAGCTTAGAATGGCCATTGACGTCATATGCTTTCATCCATAGTCCTATTTAATCTATTGTGAAACAAAATCTAAACGACAAAAATAAAAAGTCAACCGCACCACGGATTCCCAGACAGTCTCCCACACTGGTACTAGCGAGGCGTTAAGCTGTGGAACTTCTGCGATCTAACTAGAGCAGGCACATTCAGCTTAGAATGGCAATTGACATTAAATGCTTTAATCCATAGTCCTTTTTAATCGATTGTGAAACAAAATCTAAACGACATAATAAAAAGTCAACCGCACCACGTATTCCCAGACAGTCTCCCACACTGGTACTAGCGAGGCCTTAAGCTGGGTAACTTCTGTGATCTGACGAGAGCAGGCACATGCAGCTTAGAATGGCCATTGACATTAAAAGCCTTAATCCATAGTCCTATTTAATCTACTGTGAAACAAAATCTAAACAACATAATAAAAAGTCAACCGCACCACGGATTCCCAGACAGTCTCCCACACTGGTACTAGCGAGGCCTTAAGCTGTGTAACTTTTACGATCTGACGAGAGCAGGGACATTCAGCTTAGAATGGCCATTGACATTAAAAGCCTTAATCCATAGTCCTATTTAATCGATTGTGAAACAAAATCTAAACGACATAATAAAAATTCAACCACACCACAGATTCCCAGACAGTCTCCCACACTGGTACTAGCGAGGCCTTAAGCTGTGTAACTTCTGCGTTCTGACGAGAGCAGGCACATTCAGCTTAGAATGGCTATTGACGTTAAATGCTTTAATCCATAGTCCTATTTAATCTATTGTGAAACATAATCTAAACGACATAATAAAAAGTCAACCGCACCACGGATTCCCAGACAGTCTCCCACACTGGTACTTGCGAGGCCTTAAGCTGTGTAACTTCTGCGATCTGACGAGAGCAGGCACATTCAGCTTAGAATGGCCATTGACATTAAATGCTTTAATCCATAGTCCTTTTTAATCTATTGTGAAAAAAAAAAATCTAAACGACATAATAAAAAGTCAACCGCACCACGGATTCCCAGACAGTCTCCCACACTGGTACTAGCGAGGGCTTAAGCTGTGTAACTTCTGCGATCTGACAAGAGCTGGCACATTCAGCTTAGAATGGCCATTGACATTAAATGCTTTAATCCATAGTCCTTTTTAATCGATTGTGAAACAAAATCTAAACGACATAATAAAAAGTCAACCGCACCACGGATTCCCAGACTGTCTCCCACACTGGTACTAGCAAGTCCTTAAGCTGTGTAACTTCTGCGATCTGACGAGAGCAGGCACATTCAGCTTAGAATGGCCATTGACATTAAATGCTTTAATCCATAGTCCTTTTTAATCGATTGTGAAACAAAATCTAAACGACATAATAAAAAGTCAACCGCACCACGGATTCCCAGACAGTCTCCCACACTGGTACTAGCGAGGCCTTAAGCTGTGTAACTTCTGCGATTTGACGAGAGCAGGCACATTCAGCTTAGAATGGCCATTGACATTAAAAGCCTTAATCCATAGTCCTATTTAATCTATTGTGAAACAAAATCTAAACAACATAATAAAAAGTCAACCGCACCACGCATTCCCAGACAGTCTCCCACACTGGTACCAGCGAGGCCTTAAGCTGTGCAACTTCTGCGATCTGACGAGAGCAGGGACATTCAGCTTAGAATGGCCATTGACAATAAAGGCTTTAATCCATAGTCCTTTTTAATCGATTGTGAAACAAAATCTAAACGACATAATAAAAACTCAACCGCACCACGGATTCCCAGACAGTCTCCCACACTGGTACTAGCGAGGCCTTAAGCTGTGTAATTTCTGCGATCTGACGAGAGCAGGGACATTCAGCTTAGAATGGCCATTGACATTAAATGCTTTAATCCATAGTCCTATTTAATCTATTGTGAAACAAAATCTAAACGACATAATAAAAAGTCAACCGCACCACGGATTCCCAGACAGTCTCCCACACTGGTACTAGCGAGGCCTTAAGCTGTGTAATTTCTGCGATCTGACGAGAGCAGGCACATTCAGCTTAGAATAGCCATTGACATTAAATGCTTTAATCCGTAGTCCTTTTTAATCGATTGTGAAACAAAATCTAAACGACATAATAAAAAGTCAACCGCACCACGGATTCCCAGACAGTCTCCCACACTGGTACTAGCGAGGCCTTAAGCTGTGTAACTTCTGCGATCTGACGAGAGCAGGCACATTCAGCTTAGAATGGCCATTGACATTAAATGCTTTAATCCATAGTCCTTTTTAATCGATTGTGAAACAAAATCTAAACAACATAATAAAAAGTCAACGCACCACGGATTCCTAGACAGTCTCCCACACTGGTACTAGCGAGGCCTTAAGCTGTGTAACTTCTGCGATTTGACGAGAGCAGGCACATTCAGCTTAGAATGGCCATTGACATTAAATGCTTTAATCCATAGTCCTTTTTAATCGATTGTGAAACAAAATCTAAACGACATAATAAAAATTCAACCGCACCACGGATTCCCAGACAGTCTCCCACACTGGTACTAGCGAGGCCTTAAGCTGTGTAACTTCTGCGTTCTGATTAGAGCAGGCACATTCAGCTTAGAATGGCCATTGACGTTAAATGCTTTAATCCATAGTCCTATTTAATCTATTGTGAAACAAAATCTAAACGACATAATAAAAAGTCAACCGCACCACGGATTCCCAGACAGTCTCCCACACTGGTACTAGCGAGGCGTTAAGCTGTGTAACTTCTGCGATCTAACGAGGGCAGGCACATACAGCTTAGAATGGCCATTGACATTAAAAGCCTTAATCCATAGTCCTATTTAATCTATTGTGAAACAAAATCTAAACAACATAATAAAAATTCAATTACACCACGGATTCCCAGACAGTCTCCCACACTGGTACTAGCGAGGCCTTAAGCTGTGTAACTTCTGCGTTCGGACGAGAGCAGGCACATTCAGCTTAGAATGGCCATTGACATTAAACGCTTTAATCCATAGTCCTATTTAATCTATTGTGAAAAAAAATCTAAACGACATAATAAAAAGTCAACCGCACCACGGATTCCCAGACAGCCTCCCACACTGGTACTAGTGAGGCGTTAAGCTGTGTAACTTCTGCGATCTAACGAGAGCAGGCACATTCAGCTTAGAATGGCCATTGACAGTAAATGCTTTAATCCATAGTCCTTTTTAATCGATTGTGAAACAAAATCTAAACAACATAATAAAAAGTCCACCGCACCACGGATTCCCAGACAGTCTCCCACACTGGTACTAGCGAGGCCTTAAGCTGTGTAACTTCTGCGATCTGACGAGAGCAGGCACATTCAGCTTAGAACGGCCATTGACATTAAAAGCCTTAATCCATAGTCCTATTTAATCTATTGTGAAACAAAATCTAAACAACATAATAAAAAGTCAACCGCACCACGGAGTCCCAGACAGTCTCCCACACTGGTACTAGCGAGGCCTTAAGCTGTGTAACTTCTGCGATCTGACGAGAGCAGGGACATTCAGCTTAGAATGGCCATTGACGTTAAATGCTTTAATCCATAGTCCTTTTTAATCGATTGTGAAACAAAATCTAAACGACATAATAAAAAGTCAACCGCACCACGGATTCCCAGACAGTCTCCCACACTGGTACTAGCGAGGCCTTAAGCTGTGTAACTTCTGCGATCTGACGAGAGCAGGCACATTCAGCTTAGAATGGCCATTGACATTAAATGCTTTAATCCATAGTCCTTTTTAATCGATTGTGAAACAAAATCTAAACGACATAATAAAAAGTCAACCGCACCACGGATTCCCAGACAGTCTCCCACACTGTTACTAGCGAGGCCTTAAGCTGTGTAACTTCTGCGATCTGACGAGAGCAGGGACATTCAGCTTAGAATGGCCATTGACATAAAATGCTTTAATCCATAGTCCTTTTTAATCGATTGTGAAACAAAATCTAAACGACATAATAAAAATTCAACCGCACCACGGATTCCCAGACAGTCTCCCACACTGGTACTAGTGAGGCCTTAAGCTGTGTAACTTCTGCGATCTGACGAGAGAAGGCACATTCAGCTTAGAATGGCCATTGACGTTAAATGCTTTAATCCATAGTCCTATTTAATCTATTGTGAAACAAAATCTAAACGACATAATAAAAAGTCAACCGCACCACGGATTCCCAGACAGTCTCCCACACTGGTACTAGCGAGGCGTTAAGCTGTGTAACTTCTGCGATCTAACAAGAGCAGAGACATTCAGCTTAGAATGGCCATTGACATTAAAGGCTTTAATCCATAGTCCTTTTTAATCGATTGTGAAACAAAATCTAAACGACATAATAAAAATTCAACCGCACCACGGATTCCCAGACAGTCTCCCACACTGGTACTAGCGAGGCCTTAAGCTGTGTAACTTCTGCGTTCTGACCAGAGCAGGCACATTCAGCTTAGAATGGCCATTGACGTTAAATGCTTTAATCCATAGTCCTATTTAATCTATTGTGAAACAAAATCTAAACGACATAATAAAAAGTCAACCGCACCACGGATTCCCAGACAGTCTCCCACACTGGTACTAGCGAGGCCTTAAGCTGTGTAACTTCTGCTATCTGACGAGAGAAGGCACATTCAGCTTAGAATGGCCATTGACATTAAATGCTTAAATCGATAGTCCTTTTTAATCGATTGTGAAACAAAATCTAAACGACGTAATAAAAAGTCAACCGCACCACGGATTCCCAGACAGTCTCCCACACTGGTACTAGCGAGGCCTTAAGCTGTATAACTTCTGCGATCTGACGAGAGCAGGGACATTCAGCTTAGAATGGCCATTGACATTAAATGCTTTAATCCATAGTCCTTTTTAATCGATTGTGAAACAAAATCTAAACGACATAATAAAAAGTCAACCGCACCACGGATTCCCAGACAGTCTCCCACACTGGTACTAGCGAGGCCTTAAGCTGTGTAACTTCTGCGATCTGACGAGAGCAGGGACATTCAGCTTGGAATGGCCATTGACATTAAATGCTTTAATCCATAGTCCTTTTTAATCGATTGTGAAACAAAATCTAAACGACATAATAAAAATTCAACCGCACCACGGATTCCCAGACAGTCTCCCACACTGGTACTAGCGAGGCCTTAAGCTGTGTAACTTCTGCGTTCTGACGAGAGAAGGCACATTCAGCTTAGAATGGCCATTGACGTTAAATGCTTTAATCCATAGTCCTATTTAATCTATTGTGAAACAAAATCTAAACGACATAATAAAAAGTCAACAGCACCACGGAGTCCCAGACAGTCTCCCACACTGGTACTAGCGAGGCCTTAAGCTGTGTAACTTCTGCGATCTGACGAGAGCAGGGACATTCAGCTTAGAATGGCCATTGACATTAAATGCTTTAATCCATAGTCTTTTTTAATCGATTGTGAAACAAAATCTAAACAACATAATAAAAAGTCAACCGCACCACGGATTCCCAGACAGTCTCCCACACTGGTACTAGCGAGGCCTTAAGCTGTGTAACTTCTGCGTTCTGACGAGAGCAGGCACATTCAGCTTAGAATG
The DNA here is from genome assembly GCF_050947455.1 of Rhinoderma darwinii. Lineage (NCBI taxonomy): Eukaryota > Metazoa > Chordata > Amphibia > Anura > Rhinodermatidae > Rhinoderma > Rhinoderma darwinii. The sequence goes on from NW_027461665.1 coordinate 140,371, forward strand.
GCCATTGACGTTAAATGCTTTAATCCATAGTCCTTTTTAATCGATTGTGAAACAAAATCTAAACAACATAATAAAAAGTCCACCGCACCACGGATTCCCAGACAGTCTCCCACACTGGTACTAGCGAGGCCTTAAGCTGTGTAACTTCTGCGATCTGACGAGAGCAGGCACATTCAGCTTAGAACGGCCATTGACATTAAAAGCCTTAATCCATAGTCCTATTTAATCTATTGTGAAACAAAATCTAAACAACATAATAAAAAGTCAACAGCACCACGGAGTCCCAGACAGTCTCCCACACTGGTACTAGCGAGGCCTTAAGCTGTGTAACTTCTGCGATCTGACGAGAGCAGGGACATTCAGCTTAGAATGGCCATTGACGTTAAATGCTTTAATCCATAGTCCTTTTTAATCGATTGTGAAACAAAATCTAAACGACATAATAAAAAGTCAACCGCACCACGGATTCCCAGACAGTCTCCCACACTGGTACTAGCGAGGCCTTAAGCTGTGTAACTTCTGCGATCTGACGAGAGCAGGCACATTCAGCTTAGAATGGCCATTGACATTAAATGCTTTAATCCATAGTCCTTTTTAATCGATTGTGAAACAAAATCTAAACGACATAATAAAAAGTCAACCGCACCACGGATTCCCAGACAGTCTCCCACACTGTTACTAGCGAGGCCTTAAGCTGTGTAACTTCTGCGATCTGACGAGAGCAGGGACATTCAGCTTAGAATGGCCATTGACATAAAATGCTTTAATCCATAGTCCTTTTTAATCGATTGTGAAACAAAATCTAAACGACATAATAAAAATTCAACCGCACCACGGATTCCCAGACAGTCTCCCACACTGGTACTAGCGAGGCCTTAAGCTGTGTAACTTCTGCGATCTGACGAGAGAAGACACATTCAGCTTAGAATGGCCATTGACGTTAAATGCTTTAATCCATAGTCCTATTTAATCTATTGTGAAACAAAATCTAAACGACATAATAAAAAGTCAACCGCACCACGGATTCCCAGACAGTCTCCCACACTGGTACTAGCGAGGCGTTAAGCTGTGTAACTTCTGCGATCTAACGAGAGCAGAGACATTCAGCTTAGAATGGCCATTGACATTAAAGGCTTTAATCCATAGTCCTTTTTAATCGATTGTGAAACAAAATCTAAACGACATAATAAAAATTCAACCGCACCACGGATTCCCAGACAGTCTCCCACACTGGTACTAGCGAGGCCTTAAGCTGTGTAACTTCTGCGTTCTGACCAGAGCAGGCACATTCAGCTTAGAATAGCCATTGACGTTAAATGCTTTAATCCATAGTCCTATTTAATCTATTGTGAAACAAAATCTAAACGACATAATAAAAATTCAACCGCACCACGGATTCCCAGACAGTCTCCCACACTGGTACTAGCGAGGCCTTAAGCTGTGTAACTTCTGCGTTCTGACGAGAGAAGGCACATTCAGCTTAGAATGGCCATTGACGTTAAATGCTTTAATCCATAGTCCTATTTAATCTATTGTGAAACAAAATCTAAACGACATAATAAAAAGTCAACTGCACCACGGATTCCCAGACAGTCTCCCACACTGGTACTAGCGAGGCCTTAAGCTGTGTAACTTCTGCGATCTGACGAGAGCAGGGACATTCAGCTTAGAATGGCCATTGACATTAAATGCTTTAATCCATAGTCTTTTTTAATCGATTGTGAAACAAAATCTAAACAACATAATAAAAAGTCAACCGCACCACGGATTCCCAGACAGTCTCCCACACTGGTACTAGCGAGGCCTTAAGCTGTGTAACTTCTGCGTTCTGACGAGAGCAGGCACATTCAGCTTAGAATGGCCATTGACGTTAAATGCTTTAATCCATAGTCCTATTTAATCTATTGTGAAAAAAAATCTAAACGACATAATAAAAAGTCAACCGCACCACGGATTCCCAGACAGTCTCCCACACTGGTACTAGCGAGGCGTTAAGCTGTGTAACTTCTGTGATCTAACGAGAGCAGGCACATTCAGCTTAGAATGGCCATTGACAGTAAATGCTTTAATCCATAGTCCTTTTTAATCGATTGTGAAACAAAATCTAAACGACATAATAAAAAGTCAACCGCACCACGGATTCCCAGACAGTCTCCCACACTGGTACTAGCGAGGCCTTAAGCTGTGTAACTTCTGCGATCTGACGAGAGCAGGGACATTCAGCTTAGAATGGCCATTGACATAAAATGCTTTAATCCATAGTCCTTTTTAATCGATTGTGAAACAAAATCTAAACGACATAATAAAAATTCAACCGCACCACGGATTCCCAGACAGTCTCCCACACTGGTACTAGCGAGGCCTTAAGCTGTGTAACTTCTGCGATCTGACGAGAGCAGGCACATTCAGCTTAGAATGGCCATTGACGTTAAATGCTTTAATCCATAGTCCTATTTAATCTATTGTGAAACAAAATCTAAACGACATAATAAAAAGTCAACCGTACCACGGATTCCCAGACAGTCTCCCACACTGGTACTAGCGAGGCGTTAAGCTGTGTAACTTCTGCGATCTAACGAGAGCAGGGACATTCAGCTTAGAATGGCCATTGACATTAAATGCTTTAATCCATAGTCCTTTTTAATCGATTGTGAAACAAAATCTAAACGACATAATAAAAAGTCAACCGCACCACGGATTCCCAGACAGTCTCCCACACTGGTACTAGCGAGGCCTTAAGCTGTGTAACTTCTGCGATCTGACGAGAGCAGGGACATTCAGCTTAGAATGGCCATTGACATTAAATGCTTTAATCCATAGTCCTTTTTAATCGATTGTGAAACAAAATCTCAACGACATAATAAAAATTCAACCGCACCACGGATTCCCAGACAGTCTCCCACACTGGTACTAGCGAGGCCTTAAGCTGTGTAACTTCTGCGTTCTGACGAGAGAAGGCACATTCAGCTTAGAATGGCCATTGACGTTAAATGCTTTAATCCATAGTCCTATTTAATCTATTGTGAAACAAAATCTAAACAACATAATAAAAAGTCAACCGCACCACGGATTCCCAGACAGTCTCCCACACTGGTACTAGCGAGGCCTTAAGCTGTGTAACTTCTGCGATCTGACGAGAGCAGGCACATTCAGCTTAGAATGGCCATTGACATTAAATGCTTTAATCCATAGTCCTTTTTAATCGATTGTGAAACAAAATCTAAACGACATAACAAAAAGTCAACCGCACCACGGTTTCCCAGACAGTCTCCCACACTGGTACTAGCGAGGTCTTAAGCTGTGTAACTTCTGCGATCTGACGAGAGCAGGCACATTCAGCTTAGAATGGCCATTGACATTAAAAGCCTTAATCCATAGTCCTATTTAATCTATTGTGAAACAAAATCTAAACAACATAATAAAAAGTCAACCGCACCACGGATTCCCAGACAGTCTCCCACACTGGTACTAGCGAGGCCTTAAGCTGTGTAACTTCTGCGATCTGACGAGAGCAGGGACATTCAGCTTAGAATGGCCATTGACATTAAATGCTTTAATCCATAGTCCTTTTTAATCGATTGTGAAACAAAATCTAAACGACATAATAAAAATTCAACCGCACCACGGATTTCCAGACAGTCTCCCACACTGGTACTAGCGAGGTCTTAAGCTGTGTAACTTCTGCGATCTGACGAGAGCAGGCACATTCAGCTTAGAATGGCCATTGACATTAAAAGCCTTAATCCATAGTCCTTTTTAATCGATTGTGAAACAAAATCTAAACGACATAATAAAAAGTCAACCGCACCACGGATTCCCAGACAGTCTCCCACACTGGTACTAGCGAGGTCTTAAGCTGTGTAACTTCTGCGATCTGACGAGAGCAGGCACATTCAGCTTAGAATGGCCATTGACATTAAAAGCCTTAATCCATAGTCCTTTTTAATCGATTGTGAAACAAAATCTAAACGACATAATAAAAAGTCAACCGCACCACGGATTCCCAGACAGTCTCCCACACTGGTACTAGCGAGGCCTTAAGCTGTGTAACTTCTGCGATCTGACGAGAGAAGGCACATTCAGCTTAGAATGGCCATTGACATTAAAGGCTTTAATCCATAGTCCTTTTTAATCGATTGTGAAACAAAATCTAAACGACGTAATAAAAAGTCAACCGCACCACGGATTCCCAGACAGTCTCCCACACTGGTACTAGCGAGGATTTAAGCTGTGTAACTTCTGCGATCTGACGAGAGCAGGGACATTCAGCTTAGAATGGCCATTAACATTAAATGCTTTAATCCATAGTCCTTTTTAATCGATTGTGAAACAAAATCTAAACGACATAATAAAAAGTCAACCGCACCACGGATTCCCAGACAGTCTCCCAAACTGGTACTAGCGAGGCCTTAAGCTGTGTAACTTCTGTGAACTGACGAGAGCAGGGACATTCAGCTTAGAATGGCCATTGACATTAAATGCTTTAATCCATAGTCCTTTTTAATCGATTGTGAAACAAAATCTAAACGACATAATAAAAATTCAACCGCACCACGGATTCCCAGACAGTCTCCCACACTGGTACTAGCGAGGCCTTAAGCTGTGTAACTTCTGCGTTCTGACGAGAGAAGGCACATTCAGCTTAGAATGGCCATTGACGTTAAATGCTTTAATCCATAGTCCTATTTAATCTATTGTGAAACAAAATCTAAACGACATAATAAAAATTCAACTGCGCCACGGATTCCCAGACAGTCTCCCACACTGGTACTAGCGAGGCCTTAAGCTGTGTAACTTCTGCGATCTGACGAGAGCAGGCACATTCAGCTTAGAATGGCCATTGACATTAAATGCTTTAATCCATAGTCCTTTTTAATCGATTGTGAAACAAAATCTAAACAACATAATAATAAGTCAACCGCACCACGGATTCCCAGACAGTCTCCCACACTGGTACTAGCGAGGCCTTAAGCTGTGTAACTTCTGCGATCTGACGAGAGCAGGCACATTCAGCTTAGAATGGCCATTGAGATTAAATGCTTTAATCCATAGTCCTTTTTAATCGATTGTGAAACAAAATCTAAACGACATAATAAAAAGTCAACCGCACCACGGATTCCCAGACAGTCTCCCACACTGGTACTAGCGAGGCGTTAAGCTGTGTAACTTCTGCGATCTAACGAGAGCAGGCACATTCAGCTTAGAATGGCCATTGACATTAAATGCTTTAATCCATAGTCCTTTTTAATCGATTGTGAAACAAAATCTAAACGACATAATAAAAAGTCAACCGCACCACAGATTCCCAGACAGTCTCCCACACTGGTACTAGCGATGCCTTAAGCTGTGTAACTTCTACGATCTGACGAGAGCAGTCACATTCAGCTTAGAATGGCTATTGACATTAAAAGCCTTAATCCATAGTCCTATTTAATCTATTGTGAAACAAAATGTAACCAACATAATAAAAAGTCAACCGCACCACGGATTCCCAGACAGTCTCCCACACTGGTACTAGCGAGGCCTTAAGCTGTGTAACTTCTGCGATCTGACGAGAGCAGGGACATTCAGCTTAGAATGGCCATTGACATTAAATGCTTTAATCCATAGTCTTTTTTAATCTATTGTGAAAAAAAATCTAAACGACATAATAAAAAGTCAACCGCACCACGGATTCCCAGACAGTCTCCCACACTGGTACTAGCGAGGCGTTAAGCTGTGTAACTTCTGCGATCTAACGAGAGCAGGCACATTCAGCTTAGAATGGCCATTGACATTAAATGCTTTAATCCATAGTCCATTTTAATCGATTGTGAAACAAAATCTAAATGACATAATAAAAAGTCAACCGCACCACGGATTCCCAGACAGTCTCCCACACTGGTACTAGCGAGGCCTTAAGCTGTGTAACTTCTGCGATCTGACGAGAGCAGGCACATTCAGCTTAGAATGGCCATTGACATTAAAAGCCTTAATCCATAGTCCATTTTAATCGATTGTGAAACAAAATCTAAACAACATAATAAAAATGCAATTACACCACGGATTCCCAGACAGTCTCCCACACTGGTACTAGCGAGGCCTTAAGCTGTGTAACTTCTGCGTTCGGACGAGAGCAGGCACATTCAGCTTAGAATGGCCATTGACATTAAATGCTTTAATCCATAGTTCATTTTAATCGATTGTGAAACAAAATCTAAACGACTTAATAAAAAGTCAACCGAACCACGGATTCCCAGACAGTCTCCCACACTGGTACTAGCGAGGCCTTAAGCTGTGTAACTTCTGCGATCTGACGAGAGCAGGCACATTCAGCTTAGAATGGCCATTGACATTAAAAGCCTTAATCCATAGTCCATTTTAATCGATTGTGAAACAAAATCTAAACAACATAATAAAAATTCAATTACACCACGGATTCCCAGACAGTCTCCCACACTAGTACTAGCGAGGCCTTAAGCTGTGTAACTTCTGCGTTCGGACGAGAGCAGGCACATTCAGCTTAGAATGGCCATTGACGTTAAACGCTTTAATCCATAGTCCTATTTAATCTATTGTGAAAAAAAATCTAAACGACATAATAAAAAGTCAACCGCACCACGGATTCCCAGACAGTCTCCCACACTGGTACTAGTGAGGCGTTAAGCTGTGTAACTTCTGCGATCTAACGAGAGCAGGCACATTCAGCTTAGAATGGCCATTGACAGTAAATGCTTTAATCCATGGTCCTTTTTAATCGATTGTGAAACAAAATCTAAACGACATAATAAAAAGTCAACCGCACCACGGATTCCCAGACAGTCTCCCACACTGGTACTAGCGAGGCCTTAAGCTGTGTAACTTCTGCGATCTGACGAGAGCAGGCACATTCAGCTTAGAACGGCCATTGACATTAAAAGCCTTAATCCATAGTCCTATTTAATCTATTGTGAAACAAAATCTAAACGACATAATAAAAAGTCAACCGCACCACGGATTCCCAGACAGTCTCCCACACTGGTACTAGTGAGGCCTTAAGCTGTGTAACTTCTGCGTTCTGACGAGAGCAGGCACATTCAGCTTAGAATGGCCATTGACGTTAAATGCTTTAATCCATAGTCCTATTTAATCTATTGTGAAACAAAATCTAAACGACATAATAAAAAGTCAACCGGACCACGGAGTCCCAGACAGTCTCCCACACTGGTACTAGCGAGGCCTTAAGCTGTGTAACTTCTGCGATCTGACGAGAGCAGGCACATTCAGCTTAGAATGGCCATTGACATTAAATGCTTTAATCCATAGTCCTTTTTAATCGATTGTGAAACAAAATCTAAACGACATAATAAAAATTCAACCGCACCACGGATTCCCAGTCAGTCTCTCACACTGGTACTAGCGAGGCCTTAAGCTGTGTAACTTCTGCGATCTGACGAGAGCAGGCACATTCAGCTTAGAATGGCCATTGACATTAAATGCTTTAATCCATACTCCTTTTTAATCGATTGTGAAACAAAATCTAAACGACATAATAAAAAGACAACCGCACCACGGATTCCCAGACAGTCTCCCACACTGGTACTAGCGAGGCCTTAAGCTGTGTAACTTCTGCGATTTGACGAGAGCAGGGACATTCAGCTTAGAATGGCCATTGACGTTAAATGCTTTAATCCATAGTCCTTTTTAATCGATTGTGAAACAAAATCTAAACGACATAATAAAAAGTCAACCGCACCACGGATTCCCAGACAGTCTCCCACACTGGTACTAGCGAGGCCTTAAGCTGTGTAACTTCTGCGATCTGACGAGAGCAGGCACATTCAGCTTAGAATGGCCATTGACATTAAATGCTTTAATCCATAGTCCTTTTTAATCGATTGTGAAACAAAATCTAAACGACATAATAAAAAGTCAACCGCACCACGGATTCCCAGACAGTCTCCCACACTGTTACTAGCGAGGCCTTAAGCTGTGTAACTTCTGCGATCTGACGAGAGCAGGGACATTCAGCTTAGAATGGCCATTGACATAAAATGCTTTAATCCATAGTCCTTTTTAATCGATTGTGAAACAAAATCTAAACGACATAATAAAAAATTCAACCGCACCACGGATTCCCAGACAGTCTCCCACACTGGTACTAGCGAGGCCTTAAGCTGTGTAACTTCTGCGATCTGACGAGAGCAGGCACATTCAGCTTAGAATGGCCATTGACGTTAAATGCTTTAATCCATAGTCCTATTTAATCTATTATGAAACAAAATCTAAACGACATAATAAAAAGTCAACCGCACCACGGATTCCCAGACAGTCTCCCACACTGGTACTAGCGAGGCGTTAAGCTGTGTTACTTCTGCGATCTAACGAGAGCAGGGACATTCAGCTTAGAATGGCCATTGACATTAAAGGCTTTAATCCATAGTCCTTTTTAATCGATTGTGAAACAAAATCTAAACGACATAATAAAAATTCAACCGCACCACGGATTCCCAGACAGTCTCCCACACTGGTACTAGCGAGGCCTTAAGCTGTGTAACTTCTGCGATCTGACGAGAGCAGGCACATTCAGCTTAGAATGGCCATTGACATTAAATGCTTTAATCCATAGTCCTTTTTAATCGATTGTGAAACAAAATCTAAACAACATAATAATAAGTCAACCGCACCACGGATTCCCAGACAGTCTCCCACACTGGTACTAGCGAGGCCTTAAGCTGTGTAACTTCTGCGATCTGACGAGAGCAGGCACATTCAGCTTAGAATGGCCATTGAGATTAAATGCTTTAATCCATAGTCCTTTTTAATCGATTGTGAAACAAAATCTAAACGACATAATAAAAAGTCAACCGCACCACGGATTCCCAGACAGTCTCCCACACTGGTACTAGCGAGGCGTTAAGCTGTGTAACTTCTGCGATCTAACGAGAGCAGGCACATTCAGCTTAGAATGGCCATTGACATTAAATGCTTTAATCCATAGTCCTTTTTAATCGATTGTGAAACAAAATCTAAACGACATAATAAAAAGTCAACCGCACCACAGATTCCCAGACAGTCTCCCACACTGGTACTAGCGATGCCTTAAGCTGTGTAACTTCTACGATCTGACGAGAGCAGTCACATTCAGCTTAGAATGGCTATTGACATTAAAAGCCTTAATCCATAGTCCTATTTAATCTATTGTGAAACAAAATGTAACCAACATAATAAAAAGTCAACCGCACCACGGATTCCCAGACAGTCTCCCACACTGGTACTAGCGAGGCCTTAAGCTGTGTAACTTCTGCGATCTGACGAGAGCAGGGACATTCAGCTTAGAATGGCCATTGACATTAAATGCTTTAATCCATAGTCTTTTTTAATCTATTGTGAAAAAAAATCTAAACTACATAATAAAAAGTCAACCGCACCACGGATTCCCAGACAGTCTCCCACACTGGTACTAGCGAGGCGTTAAGCTGTGTAACTTCTGCGATCTAACGAGAGCAGGCACATTCAGCTTAGAATGGCCATTGACATTAAATGCTTTAATCCATAGTCCATTTTAATCGATTGTGAAACAAAATCTAAATGACATAATAAAAAGTCAACCGCACCACGGATTCCCAGACAGTCTCCCACACTGGTACTAGCGAGGCCTTAAGCTGTGTAACTTCTGCGATCTGACGAGAGCAGGCACATTCAGCTTAGAATGGCCATTGACATTAAAAGCCTTAATCCATAGTCCATTTTAATCGATTGTGAAACAAAATCTAAACAACATAATAAAAATGCAATTACACCACGGATTCCCAGACAGTCTCCCACACTGGTACTAGCGAGGCCTTAAGCTGTGTAACTTCTGCGTTCGGACGAGAGCAGGCACATTCAGCTTAGAATGGCCATTGACATTAAATGCTTTAATCCATAGTTCATTTTAATCGATTGTGAAACAAAATCTAAACGACTTAATAAAAAGTCAACCGAACCACGGATTCCCAGACAGTCTCCCACACTGGTACTAGCGAGGCCTTAAGCTGTGTAACTTCTGCGATCTGACGAGAGCAGGCACATTCAGCTTAGAATGGCCATTGACATTAAAAGCCTTAATCCATAGTCCATTTTAATCGATTGTGAAACAAAATCTAAACAACATAATAAAAATTCAATTACACCACGGATTCCCAGACAGTCTCCCACACTAGTACTAGCGAGGCCTTAAGCTGTGTAACTTCTGCGTTCGGACGAGAGCAGGCACATTCAGCTTAGAATGGCCATTGACGTTAAACGCTTTAATCCATAGTCCTATTTAATCTATTGTGAAAAAAAATCTAAACGACATAATAAAAAGTCAACCGCACCACGGATTCCCAGACAGTCTCCCACACTGGTACTAGTGAGGCGTTAAGCTGTGTAACTTCTGCGATCTAACGAGAGCAGGCACATTCAGCTTAGAATGGCCATTGACAGTAAATGCTTTAATCCATGGTCCTTTTTAATCGATTGTGAAACAAAATCTAAACGACATAATAAAAAGTCAACCGCACCACGGATTCCCAGACAGTCTCCCACACTGGTACTAGCGAGGCCTTAAGCTGTGTAACTTCTGCGATCTGACGAGAGCAGGCACATTCAGCTTAGAACGGCCATTGACATTAAAAGCCTTAATCCATAGTCCTATTTAATCTATTGTGAAACAAAATCTAAACGACATAATAAAAAGTCAACCGCACCACGGATTCCCAGACAGTCTCCCACACTGGTACTAGTGAGGCCTTAAGCTGTGTAACTTCTGCGTTCTGACGAGAGCAGGCACATTCAGCTTAGAATGGCCATTGACGTTAAATGCTTTAATCCATAGTCCTATTTAATCTATTGTGAAACAAAATCTAAACGACATAATAAAAAGTCAACCGGACCACGGAGTCCCAGACAGTCTCCCACACTGGTACTAGCGAGGCCTTAAGCTGTGTAACTTCTGCGATCTGACGAGAGCAGGCACATTCAGCTTAGAATGGCCATTGACATTAAATGCTTTAATCCATAGTCCTTTTTAATCGATTGTGAAACAAAATCTAAACGACATAATAAAAATTCAACCGCACCACGGATTCCCAGTCAGTCTCTCACACTGGTACTAGCGAGGCCTTAAGCTGTGTAACTTCTGCGATCTGACGAGAGCAGGCACATTCAGCTTAGAATGGCCATTGACATTAAATGCTTTAATCCATACTCCTTTTTAATCGATTGTGAAACAAAATCTAAACGACATAATAAAAAGACAACCGCACCACGGATTCCCAGACAGTCTCCCACACTGGTACTAGCGAGGCCTTAAGCTGTGTAACTTCTGCGATTTGACGAGAGCAGGGACATTCAGCTTAGAATGGCCATTGACGTTAAATGCTTTAATCCATAGTCCTTTTTAATCGATTGTGAAACAAAATCTAAACGACATAATAAAAAGTCAACCGCACCACGGATTCCCAGACAGTCTCCCACACTGGTACTAGCGAGGCCTTAAGCTGTGTAACTTCTGCGATCTGACGAGAGCAGGCACATTCAGCTTAGAATGGCCATTGACATTAAATGCTTTAATCCATAGTCCTTTTTAATCGATTGTGAAACAAAATCTAAACGACATAATAAAAAGTCAACCGCACCACGGATTCCCAGACAGTCTCCCACACTGTTACTAGCGAGGCCTTAAGCTGTGTAACTTCTGCGATCTGACGAGAGCAGGGACATTCAGCTTAGAATGGCCATTGACATAAAATGCTTTAATCCATAGTCCTTTTTAATCGATTGTGAAACAAAATCTAAACGACATAATAAAAAATTCAACCGCACCACGGATTCCCAGACAGTCTCCCACACTGGTACTAGCGAGGCCTTAAGCTGTGTAACTTCTGCGATCTGACGAGAGCAGGCACATTCAGCTTAGAATGGCCATTGACGTTAAATGCTTTAATCCATAGTCCTATTTAATCTATTATGAAACAAAATCTAAACGACATAATAAAAAGTCAACCGCACCACGGATTCCCAGACAGTCTCCCACACTGGTACTAGCGAGGCGTTAAGCTGTGTTACTTCTGCGATCTAACGAGAGCAGGGACATTCAGCTTAGAATGGCCATTGACATTAAAGGCTTTAATCCATAGTCCTTTTTAATCGATTGTGAAACAAAATCTAAACGACATAATAAAAATTCAACCGCACCACGGATTCCCAGACAGTCTCCCACACTGGTACTAGCGAGGCCTTAAGCTGTGTAACTTCTGCGTTCTGACCAGAGCAGGCACATTCAGCTTAGAATGGCCATTGACGTTAAATGCTTTAATCCATAGTCCTATTTAATCTATTGTGAAACAAAATCTAAACGACATAATAAAAAGTCAACCGCACCACGGATTCCCAGACAGTCTCCCACACTGGTACTAGCGAGGCCTTAAGCTGTGTAACTTCTGCGATCTGACGAGAGAAGGCACATTCAGCTTAGAATGGCCATTGACATTAAATGTTTTAATCCATAGTCCTTTTTAATCGATTGTGAAACAAAATCTAAACGACGTAATAAAAAGTCAACCGCACCACGGATTCCCAGACAGTCTCCCACACTGGTACTAGCGAGGCCTTAAGCTGTGTAACTTCTGCGATCTGACGAGAGCAGGGACATTCAGCTTAGAATGGCCATTGACATTAAATGCTTTAATCCATAGTCCTTTTTAATCGATTGTGAAACAAAATCTAAACGACATAATAAAAAGTCAACCGCACCACGGATTCCCAGACAGTCTCCCACACTGGTACTAGCGAGGCCTTAAGCTGTGTAACTTCTGCGATCTGACGAGAGCAGGGACATTCAGCTTAAAATGGCCATTGACATTAAATGCTTTAATCCATAGTCCTTTTTAATCGATTGTGAAACAAAATCTAAACGACATAATAAAAATTCAACCGCACCACGAATTCCCAGACAGTCTCCCACACTGGTACTAGCGAGGCCTTAAGCTGTGTAACTTCTGCGTTTTGACGAGAGAAGGCACATTCAGCTTAGAATGGCCATTGACGTTAAATGCTTTAATCCATAGTCCTATTTAATCTATTGTGAAACAAAATCTAAACGACATAATAAAAAGGCAACTGCACCACGTATTCCCAGACAGTCTCCCACACTGGTACTAGCGAGTCCTTAAGCTGTGTAACTTCTGCGATCTGACGAGAGCAGGCACATTCAGCTTAGAATGGCCATTGACATTAAATGCTTTAATCCATAGTCCTTTTTAATCGATTGTGAAACAAAATCTAAACAACATAATAATAAGTCAACCGCACCACGGATTCCCAGACAGTCTCCCACACTGGTACTAGCGAGGCCTTAAGCTGTGCAACTTCTGCGATCTGACGAGAGCAGGGACATTCAGCTTAAAATGGCCATTGACATTAAATGCTTTAATCCATAGTCCTTTTTAATCGATTGTGAAACAAAATCTAAACGAAATAATAAAAATTCAACCGCACCACAGATTCCCAGACAGTCTCCCACACTGGTACTAGCGAGGCCTTAAGCTGTGTAACTTCTGCGTTCTGACGAGAGAAGGCACATTCAGCTTAGAATGGCCATTGACGTTAAATGCTTTAATCCATAGTCCTATTTAATCTATTGTGAAAAAAAATCTAAACGACATAATAAAAAGTCAACCGCACCACGGATTCCCAGACAGTCTCCCACACTGGTACTAGCGAGGCGTTAAGCTGTGTAACTTCTGCGATCTAACGAGAGCAGGCACATTCAGCTTAGAATGGCCATTGACAGTAAATGCTTTAATCCATAGTCCTTTTTAATCGATTGTGAAACAAAATCTAAACGACATAATAAAAAGTCAACCGCACCACGGATTCCCAGACAGTCTCCCACACTGGTACTAGCGAGGCCTTAAGCTGTGTAACTTCTGCGATCTGACGAGAGCAGGGACATTCATCTTAGAATGGCCATTGACTTAAAATGCTTTAATCCATAGTCCTTTTTAATCGATTGTGAAACAAAATCTAAACGACATAATAAAAATTCAACCGCACCACGGATTCCCAGACAGTCTCCCACACTGGTACTAGCAAGGCCTTAAGCTGTGTAACTTCTGCGATCTGACGAGAGCAGGCACATTCAGCTTAGAATGGCCATTGACGTTAAATGCTTTAATCCATAGTCCTATTTAATCTATTGTGAAACAAAATCTAAACGACATAATAAAAAGTCAACCGTACCACGGATTCCCAGACAGTCTCCCACACTGGTACTAGCGAGGCGTTAAGCTGTGTAACTTCTGCGCTCTAACGAGAGCAGGGACATTCAGCTTAGAATGGCCATTGACATTAAATGCTTTAATCCATAGTCCTTTTTAATCGATTGTGAAACAAAATCTAAACAACATAATAATAAGTCAACCGCACCACGGATTCCCAGACAGTCTCCCACACTGGTACTAGCGAGGCCTTAAGCTGTGCAACTTCTGCGATCTGACGAGAGCAGGGACATTCAGCTTAAAATGGCCATTGACATTAAATGCTTTAATCCATAGTCCTTTTTAATCGATTGTGAAACAAAATCTAAACGACATAATAAAAATTCAACCGCACCACAGATTCCCAGACAGTCTCCCACACTGGTACTAGCGAGGCCTTAAGCTGTGTAACTTCTGCGTTCTGACGAGAGAAGGCACATTCAGCTTAGAATGGCCATTGACGTTAAATGCTTTAATCCATAGTCCTATTTAATCTATTGTGAAAAAAAATCTAAACGACATAATAAAAAGTCAACCGCACCACGGATTCCCAGACAGTCTCCCACACTGGTACTAGCGAGGCGTTAAGCTGTGTAACTTCTGCGATCTAACGAGAGCAGGCACATTCAGCTTAGAATGGCCATTGACAGTAAATGCTTTAATCCATAGTCCTTTTTAATCGATTGTGAAACAAAATCTAAACGACATAATAAAAAGTCAACCGCACCACGGATTCCCAGACAGTCTCCCACACTGGTACTAGCGAGGCCTTAAGCTGTGTAACTTCTGCGATCTGACGAGAGCAGGGACATTCATCTTAGAATGGCCATTGACTTAAAATGCTTTAATCCATAGTCCTTTTTAATCGATTGTGAAACAAAATCTAAACGACATAATAAAAATTCAACCGCACCACGGATTCCCAGACAGTCTCCCACACTGGTACTAGCAAGGCCTTAAGCTGTGTAACTTCTGCGATCTGACGAGAGCAGGCACATTCAGCTTAGAATGGCCATTGACGTTAAATGCTTTAATCCATAGTCCTATTTAATCTATTGTGAAACAAAATCTAAACGACATAATAAAAAGTCAACCGTACCACGGATTCCCAGACAGTCTCCCACACTGGTACTAGCGAGGCGTTAAGCTGTGTAACTTCTGCGCTCTAACGAGAGCAGGGACATTCAGCTTAGAATGGCCATTGACATTAAATGCTTTAATCCATAGTCCTTTTTAATCGATTGTGAAACAAAATCTAAACGACATAATAAAAAGTCAACCGCACCACGGATTTCCAGACAGTCTCCCACACTGGTACTAGCGAGGCCTTAAGCTGTGTAACTTCTGCGATCTGACGAGAGCAGGGACATTCAGCTTAGAATGGCCATTGACTTTAAATGCTTTAATCCATAGTCCTTTTTAATCGATTGTGAAACAAAATCTAAACGACATAATAAAAATTCAACCGCACCACTGATTCCCAGACAGTCTCCCACAATGGTACTAGCGAGGCCTTAAGCTGTGTAACTTCTGCGTCCTGACGAGAGAAGGCACATTCAGCTTAGAATGGCCATTGACGTTAAATGCTTTAATCCATAGTCCTATTTAATCTATTGTGAAACAAAATCTAAACGACATAATAAAAAGTCAACCGCACCACGGATTCCCAGACAGTCTCCCACACTGGTACTAGCGAGGCCTTAAGCTGTGTAACTTCTGCGATCTGACGAGAGCAGGCACATTCAGCTTAGAATGGCCATTGACATTAAATGCTTTAATCCATAGTCCTTTTTAATCGATTGTGAAACAAAATCTAAACAACATAATAATAAGTCAACCGCACCACGGATTCCCAGACAGTCTCCCACACTGGTACTAGCGAGGCCTTAAGCTGTGTAACTTCTGCGATCTGACGAGAGCAGGCACATTCAGCTTAGAATGGCCATTGACTTTAAATGCATTAATCCATAGTCCTTTTTAATCGATTGTGAAACAAAATCTAAACGACATAATAAAAAGTCAACCGCACCACGGATTCCCAGACAGTCTCCCACACTGGTACTAGCGAGGCCTTAAGCTGTGTAACTTCTGAGATCTGACGAGAGCAGGCACATTCAGCTTAGAATGGCCATTGACATTACATGCTTTAATCCATAGTCCTTTTTAATCGATTGTGAAACAAAATCTAAACGACATAATAAAAAGTCAACCGCACCACGGATTCCCAGACAGTCTCCCACACAGGTACTAGCGAGGCGTTAAGCTGTGTAACTTCTGCGATCTAACGAGAGCAGGCACATTCAGCTTAGAATGGCCATTGACATTAAATGCTTTAATCCATAGTCCTTTTTAATCGATTGTGAAACAAAATCTAAACGACATAATAAAAAGTCAACCGCACCACAGATTCCCAGACAGTCTCCCACACTGGAACTAGCGAGGACTTAAGCTGTGTAACTTCTGCGATCTGACGAGAGCAGTCGCATTCAGCTTAGAATGGCCATTGACATTAAAAGCCTTAATCCATAGTCCTATTTAATCTATTGTGAAACAAAATCTAACCAACATAATAAAAAGTCAACCGCACCACGGATTCCCAGACAGTCTCCCACACTGGTACTAGCGAGGCCTTAAGCTGTGTAACTTCTGCGATCTGACGAGAGCAGGGACATTCAGCTTAGAATGGCCATTGACATTAAATGCTTTAATCCATAGTCTTTTTTAATCGATTGTGAAACAAAATCTAAACGACATAATAAAAAGTCAACCGCACCACGGATTCCCAGACAGTCTCCCACACTGGTACTAGCGAGGCCTTAAGCTGTGTAACTTCTGCGATCTGACGAGAGCAGGGACATTGAGCTTAGAATGTCCATTGACATTAAATGCTTTAATCCATAGTCCTTTTTAATCGATTGTGAAACAAAATCTAAACGACATAATAAAAACTCAACCGCACCACGGATTCCCAGACAGTCTCCCACACTGGTACTAGCGAGGCCTTAAGCTGTGTAACTTCTGCGTTCTGACCAGAGCAGGCACATTCAGCTTAGAATGGCCATTGACGTTAAATGCTTTAATCCATAGTCCTATTTAATCTATTGTGAAACAAAATCGAAACGACATAATAAAAAGTCAACCGCACCACGGATTCCCAGACAGTCTCCCACACTGGTACTTGCGAGGCCTTAAGCTGTATAATTTCTGCGATCTGACGAGAGCAGTCACATTCAGCTTAGAATGGCCATTGACATTAAAAACTTTAATCCATAGTCCTATTTAATCTATTGTGAAACAAAATCTAACCAACATAATAAAAAGTCAACCGCACCACGGATTCCCAGACAGTCTCCCACACTGGTACTAGCGAGGCCTTAAGCTGTGTAACTTCTGCGATCTGACGAGAGCAGGGACATTCAGCTTAGAATGGCCATTGACAAGAAATGCTTTAATCCATAGTCTTTTTTAATCGATTGTGAAACAAAATCTAAACGACATAATAAAAAGTCAACCGCACCACGGATTCCCAGACAGTCTCCCACACTGGTACTAGCGAGGCGTTAAGCTGTGTAACTTCTGCGATCTAACGAGAGCAGGCACATTCAGCTTAGAATGGCGATTGACATTAAATGCTTTAATCCATAGTCCTTTTTAATCGATTGTGAAACAAAATCGAAACGACATAATAAAAAGTCAACCGCACCACGGATTCCCAGACAGTCTCCCACACTGGTACTAGCGAGGCGTTAAGCTGTGTAACTTCTGCGATCTAACGAGAGCAGGCACATTCAGCTTAGAATGGCCATTAACATTAAATGCTTTAATCCATAGTCCTTTTTAATCGATTGTGAAACAAAATCTAAACGACATAATAAAAAGTCAACCGCACCACGGATTCACAGACAGTCTCCCACACTGGTACTAGCGAGGCCTTAAGCTGTGTAACTTCTGCAATCTGACGAGAGCAGGCACATTCAGCTTAGAATTGCCATTGACATTAAATGCTTTAATCCATAGTCCTTTTTAATCGATTGTGAAACAAAATCTAAACGACATAATAAAAAGGCAACCGCACCACGGATTCCCAGACAGTCTCCCACACTGGTACTAGCGAGGCCTTAAGCTGTGTAACTTCTGCGTTCTGACGAGAGCAGGGACATTCAGCTTAGAATGGCCATTGACATAAAATGCTTTAATCCATAGTCCTTTTTAATCGATTGTGAAACAAAATCTAAACGACATAATATAAATTCAACCGCACCACGGATTCCCAGACAGTCTCCCACACTGGTACTAGCGAGGCCTTAAGCTGTGTATCTTCTGCGATCTGACGAGAGCAGGCACATTCAGCTTAGAATGGCCATTGACGTTAAATGCTTTAATCCATAGTCCTATTTAATCTATTGTGAAACAAAATCTAAACGACATAATAGAAAGTCAACCGCACCACGGATTCCCAGACAGTCTCCCACACTGGTACTAGCGAGGCGTTAAACTGTGTAACTTCTGCGATCTAACGAGAGCAGGCACATTCAGCTTAGAATGGCCATTGACATAAATGCTTTAATCCATAGTCCTTTTTAATCGATTGTGAAACAAAATCTAAACGACATAATAAAATGTCAAACGCACCACGGATTCCCAGACAGTCTCCACACTGGTACTAGCGAGGCCTTAAGCTGTGTAACTTCTGCGATCTGACGAGAGCAGGCACATTCAGCTTAGAATGGCCTTTGACATTAAAAGCCTTAATCCATAGTCCTATTTAATCTATTGTGAAACAAAATCTAAACAACATAATAAAAAGTCAACCGCACCACGGATTCCCAGACAGTCTCCCACACTGGTACTAGCGAGGCGTTAAGCTGTGTAACTTCTGCGATCTAACGAGAGCAGGGACATTCAGCTTAGAATGGCCATTGACATTAAAGGCTTTAATCCATAGTCCTTTTTAATCGATTGTGAAACAAAATCTAAACGACATAATAAAAATTCAACCGCACCACAGATTCCCAGACAGTCTCCCACACTGGTACTAGCGAGGCCTTAAGCTGTGTAACTTCTGCGTTCTGACGAGAGAAGGCACATTCAGCTTAGAATGGCCATTGACGTTAAATGCTTTAATCCATAGTCCTATTTAATCTATTGTGAAAAAAAATCTAAACGACATAATAAAAAGTCAACCGCACCACGGATTCCCAGACAGTCTCCCACACTGGTACTAGCGAGGCGTTAAGCTGTGTAACTTCTGCGATCTAACGAGAGCAGGCACATTCAGCTTAGAATGGCCATTGACAGTAAATGCTTTAATCCATAGTCCTTTTTAATCGATTGTGAAACAAAATCTAAACGACATAATAAAAATTCAACCGCACCACGGATTCCAGACAGTCTCCCACACTGGTACTAGCAAGGCCTTAAGCTGTGTAACTTCTGCGATCTGACGAGAGCAGGCACATTCAGCTTAGAATGGCCATTGACGTTAAATGCTTTAATCCATAGTCCTATTTAATCTATTGTGAAACAAAATCTAAACGACATAATAAAAAGTCAACCGTACCACGGATTCCCAGACAGTCTCCCACACTGGTACTAGCGAGGCGTTAAGCTGTGTAACTTCTGCGATCTAACGAGAGCAGGGACATTCAGCTTAGAATGGCCATTGACATTAAATGCTTTAATCCATAGTCCTTTTAATCGATTGTGAAACAAAATCTAAACGACATAATAAAAAGTCAACCGCACCACGGATTCCCAGACAGTCTCCCACACTGGTACTAGCGAGGCCTTAAGCTGTGTAACTTCTGCGATCTGACGAGAGCAGGGACATTCAGCTTAGAATGGCCATTGACATTAAATGCTTTAATCCATAGTCCTTTTTAATCGATTGTGAAACAAATCTAAACGACATAATAAAAATTCAACCGCACCACTGATTCCCAGACAGTCTCCCACAATGGTACTAGCGAGGCCTTAAGCTGTGTAACTTCTGCGTCCTGACGAGAGAAGGCACATTCAGCTTAGAATGGCCATTGACGTTAAATGCTTTAATCCATAGTCCTATTTAATCTATTGTGAAACAAAATCTAAACGACATAATAAAAAGTCAACCGCACCACGGATTCCCAGACAGTCTCCCACAATGGTACTAGCGAGGCCTTAAGCTGTGTAACTTTCTGCGATCTGACGAGAGCAGGCACATTCAGCTTAGAATGGCCACTGACATTAAATGCTTTAATCCATAGTCCTTTTTAATCGATTGTGAAACAAAATCTAAACAACATAATAATAAGTCAACCGCACCACGGATTCCCAGACAGTCTCCCACACTGGTACTAGCGAGGCCTTAAGCTGTGTAACTTCTGCGATCTGACGAGAGCAGGCACATTCAGCTTAGAATGGCCATTGACATTAAATGCATTAATCCATAGTCTTTTTAATCGATTGTGAAACAAAATCTAAACGACATAATAAAAAGTCAACCGCACCACGGATTCCCAGACAGTCTCCCACACTGGTACTAGCGAGGCCTTAAGCTGTGTAACTTCTGAGATCTGACGAGAGCAGGCACATTCAGCTTAGAATGGCCATTGACATTACATGCTTTAATCCATAGTCCTTTTTAATCGATTGTGAAACAAAATCTAAACGACATAATAAAAAGTCAACCGCACCACGGATTCCCAGACAGTCTCCCACACAGGTACTAGCGAGGCGTTAAGCTGTGTAACTTCTGCGATCTAACGAGAGCAGGCACATTCAGCTTAGAATGGCCATTGACATTAAATGCTTTAATCCATAGTCCTTTTTAATCGATTGTGAAACAAAATCTAAACGACATAATAAAAAGTCAACCGCACCACAGATTCCCAGACAGTCTCCCACACTGGAACTAGCGAGGACTTAAGCTGTGTAACTTCTGCGATCTGACGAGAGCAGTCGCATTCAGTTTAGAATGGCCATTGACATTAAAAGCTTTAATCCATAGTCCTATTTAATCTATTGTGAAACAAAATCTAACCAACATAATAAAAAGTCAACCGCACCACGGATTCCCAGACAGTCTCCCACACTGGTACTAGCGAGGCCTTAAGCTGTGTAACTTCTGCGATCTGACGAGAGCAGGGACATTCAGCTTAGAATGGCCATTGACATTAAATGCTTTAATCCATAGTCTTTTTTAATCGATTGTGAAACAAAATCTAAACGACATAATAAAAAGTCAACCGCACCACGGATTCCCAGACAGTCTCCCACACTGGTACTAGCGAGGCCTTAAGCTGTGTAACTTCTGCGATCTGACGAGAGCAGGGACATTGAGCTTAGAATGTCCATTGACATTAAATGCTTTAATCCATAGTCCTTTTTAATCGATTGTGAAACAAAATCTAAACGACATAATAAAAACTCAACCGCACCACGGATTCCCAGACAGTCTCCCACACTGGTACTAGCGAGGCCTTAAGCTGTGTAACTTCTGCGTTCTGACCAGAGCAGGCACATTCAGCTTAGAATGGCCATTGACGTTAAATGCTTTAATCCATAGTCCTATTTAATCTATTGTGAAACAAAATCGAAACGACATAATAAAAAGTCAACCGCACCACGGATTCCCAGACAGTCTCCCACACTGGTACTAGCGAGGCCTTAAGCTGTATAATTTCTGCGATCTGACGAGAGCAGTCACATTCAGCTTAGAATGGCCATTGACATTAAAAACCTTAATCCATAGTCCTATTTAATCTATTGTGAAACAAAATCTAACCAACATAATAAAAAGTCAACCGCACCACGGATTCCCAGACAGTCTCCCACACTGGTACTAGCGAGGCCTTAAGCTGTGTAACTTCTGCGATCTGACGAGAGCAGGGACATTCAGCTTAGAATGGCCATTGACATGAAATGCTTTAATCCATAGTCTTTTTTAATCGATTGTGAAACAAAATCTAAACGACATAATAAAAAGTCAACCGCACCACGGATTCCCAGACAGTCTCCCACACTGGTACTAGCGAGGCGTTAAGCTGTGTAACTTCTGCGATCTAACGAGAGCAGGCACATTCAGCTTAGAATGGCGATTGACATTAAATGCTTTAATCCATAGTCCTTTTTAATCGATTGTGAAACAAAATCGAAACGACATAATAAAAAGTCAACCGCACCACGGATTCCCAGACAGTCTCCCACACTGGTACTAGCGAGGCGTTAAGCTGTGTAACTTCTGCGATCTAACGAGAGCAGGCACATTCAGCTTAGAATGGCCATTAACATTAAATGCTTTAATCCATAGTCCTTTTTAATCGATTGTGAAACAAAATCTAAACGACATAATAAAAAGTCAACCGCACCACGGATTCACAGACAGTCTCCCACACTGGTACTAGCGAGGCCTTAAGCTGTGTAACTTCTGCAATCTGACGAGAGCAGGCACATTCAGCTTAGAATGGCCATTGACATTAAATGCTTTAATCCATAGTCCTTTTTAATCGATTGTGAAACAAAATCTAAACGACATAATAAAAAGGCAACCGCACCACGGATTCCCAGACAGTCTCCCACACTGGTACTAGCGAGGCCTTAAGCTGTGTAACTTCTGCGTTCTGACGAGAGCAGGGACATTCAGCTTAGAATGGCCATTGACATAAAATGCTTTAATCCATAGTCCTTTTTAATCGATTGTGAAACAAAATCTAAACGACATAATATAAATTCAACCGCACCACGGATTCCCAGACAGTCTCCCACACTGGTACTAGCGAGGCCTTAAGCTGTGTATCTTCTGCGATCTGACGAGAGCAGGCACATTCAGCTTAGAATGGCCATTGACGTTAAATGCTTTAATCCATAGTCCTATTTAATCTATTGTGAAACAAAATCTAAACGACATAATAAAAAGTCAACCGCACCACGGATTCCCAGACAGTCTCCCACACTGGTACTAGCGAGGCGTTAAACTGTGTAACTTCTGCGATCTAACGAGAGCAGGCACATTCAGCTTAGAATGGCCATTGACATTAAATGCTTTAATCCATAGTCCTTTTTAATCGATTGTGAAACAAAATCTAAACGACATAATAAAAAGTCAACCGCACCACAGATTCCCAGACAGTCTCCCACACTGGTACTAGCGAGGCCTTAAGCTGTGTAACTTCTGCGATCTGACGAGAGCAGGGACATTCATCTTAGAATGGCCATTGACTTAAAATGCTTTAATCCATAGTCCTTTTTAATCGATTGTGAAACAAAATCTAAACGACATAATAAAAAGTCAACCGTACCACGGATTCCCAGACAGTCTCCCACACTGGTACTAGCGAGGCGTTAAGCTGTGTAACTTCTGCGATCTAACGAGAGCAGGGACATTCAGCTTAGAATGGCCATTGACATTAAATGCTTTAATCCATAGTCCTTTTTAATCGATTGTGAAACAAAATCTAAACGACATAATAAAAAGTCAACCGCACCACGGATTCCCAGACAGTCTCCCACACTGGTACTAGCGAGGCCTTAAGCTGTGTAACTTCTGCGATCTGACGAGAGCAGGGACATTCAGCTTAGAATGGCCATTGACATTAAATGCTTTAATCCATAGTCCTTTTTAATCGATTGTGAAACAAAATCTAAACGACATAATAAAAATTCAACCGCACCACTGATTCCCAGACAGTCTCCCACAATGGTACTAGCGAGGCCTTAAGCTGTGTAACTTCTGCGTCCTGACGAGAGAAGGCACATTCAGCTTAGAATGGCCATTGACGTTAAATGCTTTAATCCATAGTCCTATTTAATCTATTGTGAAACAAAATCTAAACGACATAATAAAAAGTCAACCGCACCACGGATTCCCAGACAGTCTCCCACAATGGTACTAGCGAGGCCTTAAGCTGTGTAACTTCTGCGATCTGACGAGAGCAGGCACATTCAGCTTAGAATGGCCATTGACATTAAATGCTTTAATCCATAGTCCTTTTTAATCGATTGTGAAACAAAATCTAAACAACATAATAATAAGTCAACCGCACCACGGATTCCCAGACAGTCTCCCACACTGGTACTAGCGAGGCCTTAAGCTGTGTAACTGCTGCGATCTGACGAGAGCAGGCACATTCAGCTTAGAATGGCCATTGACATTAAATGCATTAATCCATAGTCCTTTTTAATCGATTGTGAAACAAAATCTAAACGACATAATAAAAAGTCAACCGCACCACGGATTCCCAGACAGTCTCCCACACTGGTACTAGCGAGGCCTTAAGCTGTGTAACTTCTGAGATCTGACGAGAGCAGGCACATTCAGCTTAGAATGGCCATTGACATTACATGCTTTAATCCATAGTCCTTTTTAATCGATTGTGAAACAAAATCTAAACGACATAATAAAAAGTCAACCGCACCACGGATTCCCAGACAGTCTCCCACACAGGTACTAGCGAGGCGTTAAGCTGTGTAACTTCTGCGATCTAACGAGAGCAGGCACATTCAGCTTAGAATGGCCATTGACATTAAATGCTTTAATCCATAGTCCTTTTTAATCGATTGTGAAACAAAATCTAAACGACATAATAAAAAGTCAACCGCACCACAGATTCCCAGACAGTCTCCCACACTGGAACTAGCGAGGACTTAAGCTGTGTAACTTCTGCGATCTGACGAGAGCAGGGACATTCAGCTTAGAATGGCCATTGACATTAAATGCTTTAATCCATAGTCTTTTTTAATCGATTGTGAAACAAAATCTAAACGACATAATAAAAAGTCAACCGCACCACGGATTCCCAGACAGTCTCCCACACTGGTACTAGCGAGGCCTTAAGCTGTGTAACTTCTGCGATCTGACGAGAGCAGGGACATTGAGCTTAGAATGTCCATTGACATTAAATGCTTTAATCCATAGTCCTTTTTAATCGATTGTGAAACAAAATCTAAACGACATAATAAAAACTCAACCGCACCACGGATTCCCAGACAGTCTCCCACACTGGTACTAGCGAGGCCTTAAGCTGTGTAACTTCTGCGTTCTGACCAGAGCAGGCACATTCAGCTTAGAATGGCCATTGACGTTAAATGCTTTAATCCATAGTCCTATTTAATCTATTGTGAAACAAAATCGAAACGACATAATAAAAAGTCAACCGCACCACGGATTCCCAGACAGTCTCCCACACTGGTACTAGCGAGGCCTTAAGCTGTATAATTTCTGCGATCTGACGAGAGCAGTCACATTCAGCTTAGAATGGCCATTGACATTAAAAACCTTAATCCATAGTCCTATTTAATCTATTGTGAAACAAAATCTAACCAACATAATAAAAAGTCAACCGCACCACGGATTCCCAGACAGTCTCCCACACTGGTACTAGCGAGGCCTTAAGCTGTGTAACTTCTGCGATCTGACGAGAGCAGGGACATTCAGCTTAGAATGGCCATTGACATGAAATGCTTTAATCCATAGTCTTTTTTAATCGATTGTGAAACAAAATCTAAACGACATAATAAAAAGTCAACCGCACCACGGATTCCCAGACAGTCTCCCACACTGGTACTAGCGAGGCGTTAAGCTGTGTAACTTCTGCGATCTAACGAGAGCAGGCACATTCAGCTTAGAATGGCGATTGACATTAAATACTTTAATCCATAGTCCTTTTTAATCGATTGTGAAACAAAATCGAAACGACATAATAAAAAGTCAACCGCACCACGGATTCCCAGACAGTCTCCCACACTGGTACTAGCGAGGCGTTAAGCTGTGTAACTTCTGCGATCTAACGAGAGCAGGCACATTCAGCTTAGAATGGCCATTAACATTAAATGCTTTAATCCATAGTCCTTTTTAATCGATTGTGAAACAAAATCTAAACGACATAATAAAAAGTCAACCGCACCACGGATTCACAGACAGTCTCCCACACTGGTACTAGCGAGGCCTTAAGCTGTGTAACTTCTGCGATCTGACGAGAGCAGGCACATTCAGCTTAGAATGGCCATTGACATTAAATGCTTTAATCCATAGTCCTTTTTAATCGATTGTGAAACAAAATCTAAACGACATAATAAAAAGGCAACCGCACCACGGATTCCCAGACAGTCTCCCACACTGGTACTAGCGAGGCCTTAAGCTGTGTAACTTCTGCGATCTGACGAGAGCAGGGACATTCAGCTTAGAATGGCCATTGACATAAAATGCTTTAATCCATAGTCCTTTTTAATCGATTGTGAAACAAAATCTAAACGACATAATATAAATTCAACCGCACCACGGATTCCCAGACAGTCTCCCACACTGGTACTAGCGAGGCCTTAAGCTGTGTATCTTCTGCGATCTGACGAGAGCAGGCACATTCAGCTTAGAATGGCCATTGACGTTAAATGCTTTAATCCATAGTCCTATTTAATCTATTGTGAAACAAAATCTAAACGACATAATAAAAAGTCAACCGCACCACGGATTCCCAGACAGTCTCCCACACTGGTACTAGCGAGGCGTTAAGCTGTGTAACTTCTGCGATCTAACGAGAGCAAGCACATTCAGCTTAGAATGGCCATTGACATTAAATGCTTTAATCCATAGTCCTTTTTAATCGATTGTGAAACAAAATCTAAACGACATAATAAAAAGTCAAACGCACCACGGATTCCCAGACAGTCTCCCACACTGGTACTAGCGAGGCCTTAAGCTGTGTAACTTCTGCGATCTGACGAGAGCAGGCACATTCAGCTTAGAATGGCCTTTGACATTAAAAGCCTTAATCCATAGTCCTATTTAATCTATTGTGAAACAAAATCTAAACAACATAATAAAAAGTCAACCGCACCACGGATTCCCAGACAGTCTCCCACACTGGTACTAGCGAGGCGTTAAGCTGTGTAACTTCTGCGATCTAACGAGAGCAGGGACATTCAGCTTAGAATGGCCATTGACATTAAAGGCGTTAATCCATAGTCCTTTTTAATCGATTGTGAAACAAAATCTAAACGACATAATAAATAGTCAACCGCACCACGGATTCCCAGACAGTCTCCCACACTGGTACTAGCAAGGCCTTAAGCTGTGTAACTTCTGCAATCTGACGAGAGCAGGCACATTCAGCTTAGAATGGCCATTGACGTTATATGCTTTCATCCATAGTCCTATTTAATCTATTGTGAAACAAAATCTAAACGACATAATAAAAAGTCAACCGCACCACGGATTCCCAGACAGTCTCCCACACTGGTACTAGCGAGGCGTTAAGCTGCGTAACTTCTGCGATCTAACTAGAGCAGGCACATTCAGCTTAGAATGGCCATTGACGTTAAATGCTTTAATCCATAGTCCTTTTTAATCGATTGTGAAACAAAATCTAAACGACATAATAAAAAGTCAACCGCACCACGGATTCCCAGACAGTCTCCCACACTGGTACTAGCGAGGCCTTAAGCTGTGTAACTTCTGCGTTCTGACCAGAGCAGGCACATTCAGCTTAGAATGGCCATTGACGTTAAATGATTTAATCCATAGTCCTATTTAATCTATTGTGAAACAAAATCTAAACGACATAATAAAAAGTCAACCGCACCACGGATTCCCAGACAGTCTCCCACACTGGTACTAGCGAGGCCTTAAGCTGTGTAACTTCTGCGATCTGACGAGAGCAGGCACATTCAGCTTAGAATGGCCATTGACGTTAAATGCTTTAATCCATAGTCCTATTTAATCGATTGTGAAACAAAATCTAAACGACATAATAAAAAGTCAACCGCACCACGGATTCCCAGACAGTCTCCCACACTGGTACTAGCGAGGCCTTAAGCTGTGTAACTTCTGCGATCTGACGAGAGCAGGCACATTCAGCTTAGAATGGCCATTGACATTAAATGCTTTAATCCATAGTCCTTTTTAATCGATTGTGAAACAAAATCTAAACGACATAATAAAAAGTGAACCGCACCACGGATTCCCAGACAGTCTCCCACACTGGTACTAGCGAGGCCTTAAGCTGTGTAACTTCAGCGATCTGACGAGAGCAGGCACATTCAGCTTAGAATGCCCATTGACATTAAATGCTTTAATCCATAGTCCTTTTTAATCGATTGTGAAACAAAATCTAAACGACATAATAAAAAGTCAACCGCACCACGGATTCCCAGACAGTCTCCCACACTGGTACTAGCGAGGCCTTAAGCTGCGTAACTTCAGCGATCTGACGAGAGCAGGCACATTCAGCTTAGAATGGCCATTGACGTTAGATGCTTTAATCCATAGTCCTTTTTAATCTATTGTGAAACAAAATCTAAACGACATAATAAAAAGGCAACCGCACCACGGATTCCCAGACAGTCTCCCACACTGGTACTAGCGAGGCCTTAAGCTGTGTAACTTCTGCGATCTGACGAGAGCAGGCACATTCAGCTTAGAATGGCCATTGACGTTAGATGCTTTCATCCATAGTCCTATTTAATCTATTGTGAAACAAAATCTAAACGACATAATAAAAAGTCAACCGCACCACGGATTCCCAGACAGTCTCCCACACTGGTACTAGCGAGGCGTTAAGCTGTGTAACTTCTGCGATCTAACTAGAGCAGGCACATTCAGCTTAGAATGGCCATTGACATTAAATGCTTTAATCCATAGTCCTTTTTAATCGATTGTGAAACAAAATCTAAACGACATAATAAAAAGTCAACCGCACCACGGATTCCCAGACAGTCTCCCACACTGGTACTAGCGAGGCCTTAAGCTGTGTAACTTCTGCGATCTGACGAGAGCAGGCACATTCAGCTTAGAATGGCCATTGACATTAAAAGCCTTAATCCATAGTCCTATTTAATCTATTGTGAAACAAAATCGAAACAACATAATAAAAATTCAACCGCACCACGGATTCCCAGACAGTCTCCCACACTGGTACTAGCGAGGCCTTAAGCTGTGTAACTTCTGCGATCTGACGAGAGCAGGCACATTCAGCTTAGAATTGCCATTGACCTTAAAGGCTTTAATCCATAGTCCTTTTTAATCGATTGTGAAACAAAATCTAAACGACATAATAAAAAGTCAACCGCACCACGGATTCCCAGACAGTCTCCCACGCTGGTACTAGCGAGGCCTTAAGCTGTGTAACTTCTGCGATCTGACGAGAGCAGGGACATTCAGCTTAGAATTGCCATTGACCTTAAATGCTTTAATCCATAGTCCTTTTTAATCGATTGTGAAACAAAATCTAAACGACATAATAAAAAGTCAACCGCACCACGGATTCCCAGACAGTCTCCCACACTGGTACTAGCGAGGCCTTAAGCTGTGTAATTTCTGCGATCTGACGAGAGCAGGGACATTCAGCTTAGAATGGCCATTGACATTAAATGCTTTAATCCATAGTCCTTTTTAATCGATTGTGAAACAAAATCTAAACGACATAATAAAAATTCAACCGCACCACGGATTCCCAGACAGTCTCCCACACTGGTACTAGCGAGGCCTTAAGCTGTGTAACTTCTGCGATCTGACGAGAGCAGGCACATTCAGCTTAGAATGGCCATTGACGTTATATGCTTTAATCCATAGTACTATTTAATCTATTGTGAAACAAAATCTAAACGACAAAATAAAAAGTCAACCGCACCACGGATTCCCAGACAGTCTCCCACACTGGTACTAGCGAGGCGTTAAGCTGTGTAACTTCTGCGATCTAACGAGAGCAGGCACATTCAGCTTAGAATGGCCATTGACATTAAATGCTTTAATCCATAGTCCTTTTTAATCGATTGTGAAACAAAATCTAAACGACATAATAAAAAGTCAAACGCACCACGGATTCCCAGACAGTCTCCCACACTGGTACTAGCGAGGCCTTAAGCTGTGTAACTTCTGCGATCTGACGAGAGCAGGCACATTCAGCTTAGAATGGCCTTTGACATTACAAGCCTTAATCCATAGTCCTATTTTAACTCAATAAGTTTTTATTGATATTTTTCAACACAAAATTAACATACATTTGCTTTCCGTTGCATAGGATATGTAATACTTGTATTATCAGACAAACTTAATACAAACATGTAGTACAAAGAAATAAAACCAAAAATAAAACAGTACCTATGAAATAGAATCTCCAGTTATCATAACACCATACAAATGATAAATTCCCTTACTTATAAATTACTATCTTGTCATTCCTCTTGTAATATGACTACTTTGTCCTTTTCTTACTATACACCCCTGTCCTTTTGTTTCCCCTCAAAACTTAAGGTTATGGGCACTACTCAACCATGTATCCCATTCTGTCTCATATTTAGGTATTGAATGGTTCTTATGTGCCATCATTTTTTCATGTGAGCATGTGCTATTAACATGTGCAATAATTTCCGTTAGTGCGGGGATTGCTGGACTTTTCCAGTACCTAGTTATGGTTATTTTGGTCGCAAGGAGTATATGCGCCGTTATTATTCTAAATTCCCTCGGAATCTCTTCAATGTTTAGAAAAAGTAAAGCAAGTGAAGGGGAGGGGACTATTGTAATCCCTATGATGTCTGACAATAGAAGGAATGTGGCTTTCCACAGATTTTTAAGTAGTGGACATTTCCATAAGATATGAATCAAGGTTCCTCTACCTCCGCAGTTCCTCCAACAATAGTGAGAGGCATTTGGGTATATGCGTTGAAGTTTATCCGGCGTGTAATACCAACGAAGCATCGTTTTCATCACTGATTCATAATGCAGAGTGCATTTCAAATTTTTTGCTATGAAAGTAAGTGCATTTGTCCATTCCTGCTCAGTATATTCTTTCGTGAGTTCCTTCTCCCATGCCAGAAAAGATGGAGACTTTGCAAATGTGTTTTTGGATCCCAAGAGATCATATAAAGGTCGTAATCCTCTAGAGTGTAACCCCGTTTGGGTCCACAATCGGAATATGTCTGCATTAGCTGTAACCTCAAACTGACCCTCCGCTTGCAAAAAATGTCTGATTCTTAGGAATTTGTAAAACTCATTGTTCGGGATACCATATTTGGTATGTAATGAATTAAATTGTACCAAATGGCTGTGCTCTATCAAGGAAGACATCTGTGTCAGACCCTGCTTCTTCCAAGACCTGAGGTCCAGGTCCGGTATAAGGAACTCTAAAGCGTCTACCGGTGATATTGGGAATAAAGAGAATGCAGATGTATCACTTAACGTATGAAATTTTGCCCAATTCTGTAGGGAGGTATCTAGGAAATATGGCAGGTGGGAGTCATGTGTTTTGGAGTGTAATTTTACTATTAGAAGAGCTTTTAGATTATGAATAGGGGATATTGATGTTTCAATGTGTACCCAATTTTTGGAGATGTCTCCCTCCCACCAGTCTTTCAATTGAGATACCTGGGTAGCTAGGTAGTAATGTTGAATATTTGGTAAACTCAAGCCCCCGTGTTTTTTCCCTTTATTCAGTATTCTAGCTGCTATTCGCGGTCTTTTCTTCAGCCAGATATATGTGTTTACCAATTTATTTGCTTTATTGAAAAAGGAAAGGGGCATTTTTATCGGCAATGTTCGGAACAAGTATAATAATTTCGGAAGTACTAACATTTTAAAAGCGGCTATGCGGCCTATCCACGAGACTTCATGTGCTGCCAATTGTTTCAATTCTATTTCTATTTGAGATAACATAGTATAGTAATTGACTTGATATAACTGTGACATTTTAGAGGTGATATTAATCCCCAAGTATTTTATGTGTGATTGTTGCCAATCCAACTGGAATTTCCCCCTCATAGATCTGATGTCCAACGATGAGCAATTCAAGGCTATAGCTTGGGATTTACCCATATTAACTTTGTAAAACGCTATTTGTCCAAATTTCTGTATGATCTGAAATGCAGCTGCTAATGACTTTTCTGGTTTTCCTAAAGTTAATATTATGTCATCTGCATATAGGGATATGCAATGCTCACGGCCTCCTATTTTTATCCCTTGAATCTCTTGGTGAAGTCTGATAGCTTGTGCCAATGGTTCTATTGATAGAACAAAAATCAGAGGTGACAATGGACATCCTTGCCTTGTCCCGTTTGTTATCTCAAATTCCTTAGATATAGCCCCATTGACAAAAACTCTTGCCGACGGAACAGTATATAAAGCCTTGATTGCATTTGTAATAGGACCTTCAAATCCCATTTCCTCTAGGACTGTAAAGACAAATGACCAATTAACCCTATCGAAGGCTTTTTCAGCGTCTAGAGTTACCATAACTGCTTTAGTCCCTTTCCTATCTACATAATCTAAAATATTAAGTACCCTCCTGGTATTTTCTGTTGCCTGCCTCCCTTTAACAAAACCCACCTGGTCCCTATTGACCAAGAATGGGATCACATCTGTCAGACGGTTTGCCAAGATTTTGGCGTATATTTTTAGGTCAGAATTAAGGAGGGATATGGGCCTGAAATTTTGCGGTGAATCAGGTGTCTTCCCTTGTTTCGGGAGTGTCACTATTACTGCATTTAGCATTTCTTTCGGGAAAGATCCTTTCATCAACGCGTGCTTCAAGACTTCAAACAAGTGGGGGAGGAGAGCTTCTTCAAAAGTTTTATAATAGGCTCCAGATAGGCCATCAGGGCCAGGAGCTTTATGAAGCGGGAGGGCCTTGATTATTTTGGAGACCTCTATCATGGACAGGGGAAGATTGAGATCTTCTAATTGATGTGGTGATAAACGTGGTAGTTTTAAGTCAGTCAAGAAATCTTTGATGACTTGTTGGTTTGATTGCGGATTTGCCGTATGTGACTTTAAATTGTATAGGGATTCGTAGTATTCTTTAAATTTCTGTGCTATACCTTCAGGTGAGTATGTCTTAGTATTACTTAGGGGTTCTTTTAGAAATGGTATCTTACTTTTCACCGCCCTCGCTTTCAATCTATGCGCCAAAAGCTTACTAGCTTTATTATCCTGAGAATAGTATTGTGCCTTAATAGATTGCAGGTTTTTTTCATATTTATACATTAAACAATCTTTTAATTTAATCCGAAGATTTCTTATCTTCTCAGTGTTGGCCTGGGATACATTCTTTTTGTTCTGAGTTTCTACTTGACGCAATTGTGTTAATGTTTCTTCAACTTGACTCTCCCTTTCCTTTTTTGCTCTATGTCCCCACTTTATAAAAAGACCTCTTATATATGCTTTATGTGCGTTCCACAACACAAAGGGGTCATTTACAGAATTAACATTCAACAGAAAATATTCATCTATACCTTTACGCAACTCTTCTTTATACTTAGGATGGGACATCAAATATACATTATTTCTCCATAAAAAATGAGAAGTTGTGTTATGAACATCCTTAACACACATAGTTATAGCGGCATGATCTGACCATTTAATCAGTTCAATAGACGACTTTTCTACTTTTTGTATCAAAGAGCGACCAACTAAAAATAAATCTATACGAGAATAAGACTTGTGTACTAGAGAATAAAAGGAATAATCCCTTTCTATGTCGTGTTGAATACGCCATATGTCATATATGTCTTCTCGGAGTAGGACAGGAGCTAAAGATTGGTAGTGGGTTTTATTATCGCTCGTGGAGTCCATTGTGGGGTCATGGATGGTATTGAAGTCCCCACATACCACTAGTTCTCCCCGTCTAACCTTGTTAATCTTGTTGAATAATTTATTAATGAAGCGAATTTGGTGTGTATTTGGGGCGTAAACTACCACTATTGTAAATAACATGTTATTAAGTTCTCCTATCTGGATAATATATCTCCCTCCTGGGTCCGAAAAGGACGATATTGGAGTAAAAGCAACTGTGTTTCGTATTGCTAGGAGTACCCCTCTCTGCTTTTTAGTATAATGAGAAAGGATGATGTTAGGGAATTGGGTAATGTTTTATTCTATGAGCATCCTGTTCTACTATATGAGTCTCTTGTGCACACAGTATATCCCCTTTCAGTGTCAGAGCTTCTTTCCACATAAACGCTCTTTTGTGAGGGCTGTTCAAGCCTTTCACATTTATAGAAACAAACTTAACCATTACAAAATATTATAGCAACGAGAGTATGGAACTGAGATATCACTTGATATTCCCGTGTCCCTTTGGAACCTATATGTTCATCTAATCTGCGGGGAACGATGTATGTTCCCAGACTTGCTAAAGGTGGTATTATATTTCTTAGTTTATGCATAGATCTATCCATTGTTACATCTTCTAACTTTAGCATTTCACTGTTCAAAAGACATAGGTAACAAACCAACATATTGAGGTGCCTCATGACCCAAGTAGAGTCGCACCAACCATACATACATTTCAAACACATATACAGCTAAATAAGCTGTTGATGGATACCGGGACAATTTCTCAGGGCTCAAATCCCAGAGACATGCCAGAACTCCGAACGGCAACTATATCACGCTTTATCAGTGACTCTTTAACGAGGAAGTCTCTTCCGGGGTGGCACCACCTGCCATTCTTGTCCTATGCGGTTCTGTAACAGCTCTTGATCCTCCATCATCTCCGGGCAAGGAAGGTTCCTGGATTGTAAAAACTTTCTTCCTTCTACCAGGTTCGAAATAGCATGAAATGTTCCATTATGGCGTATCAGAATTTTAACAGGGAAACCCCATCTATAAGCGATGTTATGATCACGTAAAGTTGCTGTTATTGGTGACAAGCTTTTACGCATGCGAAGGGTTGCTAAAGATAGGTCCGCATATAGTTTAATATGCTGATATGGTGCTGGTATATCTCCCATCGACCGTACCGCGGCCATCAATGCGTCTTTGACGTGATAGTAGTGAATCCTTATGAGGACATCCCTAGGCAAGGTTTCTGGTGGGTGTTTCGGCTTTGGCACTCTGTGTGCCCTATCAATTATGATGTCAATAGCTGAAGTTGTTGGTAGTATTGCCATCATGAGTGCTTGTACATATTTGGTGAGATCTGCATTTTGAATTTCTTCTGATACTCCTCTGATCTTCACATTGTTCCGTCTAGAACGATCTTCTAGATCTATTACTTTAGCTTGTAAGCTTTCAATTTCTGCCGCCATGTCTGAATGTGAGTCCACTAAGTTGTTATGGGACGTTGCAAACTCCCCCATTTTGTGCTCCATATGTTGTGTTCTCTGTCCCAGTCCCTGCAATGTAGCAGTAATGGGGGCTAGTAAGGCGGTGAATTCTGAGTGTATAGAGGAGCTAAACACCGTCAGCATTTCTTTTATCAGAGTGCCCGATGCTGGGTTATCATTAGTGGGGATGTC
This sequence comes from Rhinoderma darwinii, assembly GCF_050947455.1. Lineage (NCBI taxonomy): Eukaryota > Metazoa > Chordata > Amphibia > Anura > Rhinodermatidae > Rhinoderma > Rhinoderma darwinii. The sequence goes on from NW_027461665.1 coordinate 175,818, forward strand.
TCTGAATGTTTTAATTCCCGTCGATGAACCCCGGGAGTCTCTCTCCTTTACCTCATTGTCTTGGCCTGACTGCGCCTGTAGTTTGAAGCGCTGTTTCTCTGGGCTTAGTGAAGGGGAAGATGGCGTCGACCTCGTGGCGCCCTCATCACTAACCTCCTCCAGAGACTCTGCTGCCAAAGGACTGTATCGGGATCCCGGAATTCTCTTCTGCGTCTGCCTCCTGGTTTCCGTTGAGGTTAGTATGGATCTTCTCATACCCTGGGAAGAGCTGGCAGTGTGAGGTGAAGCTGGATTTCCCGGGCTTGAAGGAGAGGGATGTGAGGTGAGGCCAGCAGCCCCGTCTTCTCCCTCCCGGTCTTTCTCAAAGTAGAAGTCTAATTTGCCTTGTTGTTTAAGGCTTCTCTTGCCCCTCGTCATCATGAGTAGTTATAACTACTTTTCTGGTGCCGAAATCACTTTTTAAAAGAGCTTAGCTTTGCAAGTAGCTTTGAAGTTGCCGGAGCTCTGGATTTAAGCTGCCATGTCTCTCGGCTGCCAAGCCACGCCCCCTCCATAGTCCTATTTAATCTATTGTGAAACAAAATCTAAACAACATAATAAAAAGTCAACCTCACCACGGATTCCCAGACAGTCTCCCACACTGGTACTAAGGAGGCCTTAAGCTGTGTAACTTCTGTGATCTGACGAGAGCAGGGACATTCAGCTTAGAATGGCCATTGACATTAAAGGCTTTAATCCATAGTCCTTTTTAATCGATTGTGAAACAAAATCTAAACGACATAATAAAAAGTCAACCGCACCACGGATTCCCAGACAGTCTCCCACACTGGTACTAGCGAGGCCTTAAGCTGTGTAACTTCTGCGATCTGACGAGAGCAGGCACATTCAGCTTAGAATGGCCATTGACATCAAAAAATGCTTTAATCCATAGTCCTTTTTAATCGATTGTGAAACAAAATCTAAACGACATAATAAAAAGTCAACCGCACCACGGATTCCCAGACAGTCTCCCACACTGGTACTAGCGAGGCCTTAAGCTGTGTAACTTCTGCGTTCTGACGAGAGCAGGCACATTCAGCTTAGAATGACCATTGACATTAGAAGCCTTAATCCATAGTCCTATTTAATCTATTGTGAAACAAAATCTAAACAACATAATAAAAAGTCAACCGCACCACGGATTCCCAGACAGTCTCCCACACTGGTACTAGCGAGGCCTTAAGCTGTGTAACTTCTGCGATCTGACGAGAGCAGGCACATTCAGCTTAGAATGGCCATTGATATTAAATGCTTTAATCCATAGTACTTTTTAATCGATTGTGAAACAAAATCTAAACGACATAATAAAAATTCAACCGCACCACGGATTCCCAGACAGTCTCCCACACTGGTACTAGCGAGGCCTTAAGCTGTGTAACTTCTGCGTTCTGACGAGAGCAGGCACATTCAGCTTAGAATGGCCATTGACGTTAAATGCTTTAATCCATAGTCCTATTTAATCTATTGTGAAAAAAAATCTAAACGACATAATAAAAAGTCAACCGCACCACGGATTCCCAGACAGTCTCCCACACTGGTACTAGCGAGGCGTTAAGCTGTGTAACTTCTGCGATCTAACGAGAGCAGGCACATTCAGCTTAGAATGGCCATTGACAGTAAATGCTTTAATCCATAGTCCTTTTTAATCGATTGTCAAACAAAATCTAAACGACATAATAAAAAGTCAACCGCACCACGGATTCCCAGACAGTCTCCCACACTGGTACTAGCGAGGCCTTAAGCTGTGTAACTTCTGCGATCTGACGAGAGCAGGGACATTCAGCTTAGAATGGCCATTGACATAAAATGTTTTAATCCATAGTCCTTTTTAATCGATTGTGAAACAAAATCTAAACGACATAATAAAAATTCAACCGCACCACGGATTCCCAGACAGTCTCCCACACTGGTACTAGCGAGGCCTTAAGCTGTGTAACTTCTGCGATCTGACGAGAGCAGGCACATTCAGCTTAGAATGGCCATTGACGTTAAATGCTTTAATCCATAGTCCTATTTAATCTATTGTGAAACATAATCTAAACGACATAATAAAAAGTCAACCGTACCACGGATTCCCAGACAGTCTCCCACACTGGTACTAGCGAGGCGTTAAGCTGTGTAACTTCTGCGATCTAACGAGAGCAGGGACATTCAGCTTAGAATGGCCATTGACATTAAATGCTTTAATCCATAGTCCTTTTTAATCGATTGTGAAACAAAATCTAAACGACATAATAAAAAGTCAACCGCACCACGGATTCCCAGACAGTCTCCCACACTGGTACTAGCGAGGACTTAAGCTGTGTAACTTCTGAGATCTGACGAGAGCAGGGACATTCAGCTTAGAATGGCCATTGACATTAAATGCTTTAATCCATAGTCCTTTTTAATCGATTGTGAAACAAAATCTAAACGACATAATAAAAATTCAACCGCACCACGGATTCCCAAACAGTCTCCCACACTGGTACTAGCGAGGCCTTAAGCTGTGTAACTTCTGCGTTCTGACGAGAGAAGGCACATTCAGCTTAGAATGGCCATTGACGTTAAATGCTTTAATCCATAGTCCTATTTAATCTATTGTGAAACAAAATCTAAACGACATAATAAAAAGTCAACCGCACCACGGATTCCCAGACAGTCTCCCACACTGGTACTAGCGAGGCCTTAAGCTGTGTAACTTCTGCGTTCTGACCAGAGCAGGCACATTCAGCTTAGAATGGCCATTGACGTTAAATGCTTTAATCCATAGTCCTTTTTAATCGATTGTGAAACAAAATCTAAACAACATAATAATAAGTCAACCGCACCACGGATTCCCAGACAGTCTCCCACACTGGTACTAGCGAGGCCTTAAGCTGTGTAACTTCTGCGGTCTGACGAGAGCAGGCACATTCAGCTTAGAATGGCCATTGACATTAAATGCTTTAATCCATAGTCCTTTTTAATCGATTGTGAAACAAAATCTAAACGACATAATAAAAAGTCAACCGCACCACGGATTCCCAGACAGTCTCCCACACTGGTACTAGCGAGGCGTTAAGCTGTGTAACTTCTGCGATCTAACGAGAGCAGGCACATTCAGCTTAGAATGGCCATTGACATTAAATGCTTTAATCCATAGTCCTTTTTAATCGATTGTGAAACAAAATCTAAACGACATAATAAAAAGTCAACCGCACCACGGATTCCCAGACAGTCTCCCACACTGGTACTAGCGAGGCGTTAAGCTGTGTAACTTCTGCGATCTAACGAGAGCAGGCACATTCAGCTTAGAATGGCCATTGACGTTAAATGCTTTAATCCATAGTCCTTTTTAATCGATTGTGAAACAAAATCTAAACAACATAATAATAAGTCAACCGCACCACGGATTCCCAGACAGTCTCCCACACTGGTACTAGCGAGGCCTTAAGCTGTGTAACTTCTGCGATCTGACGAGAGCAGGCACATTCAGCTTAGAATGGCCATTGACATTACATGCTTTAATCCATAGTCCTTTTTAATCGATTGTGAAACAAAATCTAAACGACATAATAAAAAGTCAACCGCACCACAGATTCCCAGACAGTCTCCCACACTGGAACTAGCGAGGACTTAAGCTGTGTAACTTCTGCGATCTGACGAGAGCAGTCACATTCAGCTTAGAATGGCCATTGACATTAAAAGCCTTAATCCATAGTCCTATTTAATCTATTGTGAAACAAAATCTAACCAACATAATAAAAAGTCAACCGCACCACGGATTCCCAGACAGTCTCCCACACTGGTACTAGCGAGGCCTTAAGCTGTGTAACTTCTGCAATCTGACGAGAGCAGGGACATTCAGCTTAGAATGGCCATTGACATTAAATGCTTTAATCCATAGTCTTTTTTAATCGATTGTGAAACAAAATCTAAACGACATAATAAAAAGTCAACCGCACCTCGGATTCCCAGACAGTCTCCCACACTGGTACTAGCGAGGCCTTAAGCTGTGTAACTTCTGCGATCTGACGAGAGCAGGGACATTCAGCTTAGAATGGCCATTGACATTAAATGCTTTAATCCATAGTCCTTTTTAATCGATTGTGAAACAAAATCTAAACGACATAATAAAAATTCAACCGCACCACGGATTCCCAGACAGTCTCCCACACTGGTACTAGCGAGGCCTTAAGCTGTGTAACTTCTGCGTTCTGACCAGAGCAGGCACATTCAGCTTAGAATGGCCATTGACGTTAAATGCTTTAATCCATAGTCCTATTTAATCTATTGTGAAACAACATAATAAAAAGTCAACCGCACCTCGGATTCCCAGACAGTCTCCCACACTGGTACTAGCGAGGGCTTAAGCTGTGTAACTTCTGCGTTCTGACCAGAGCAGGCACATTCAGCTTAGAATGGCCATTGACGTTAAATGCTTTAATCCATAGTCCTATTTAATCTATTGTGAAACAAAATCGAAACGACATAATAAAAAGTCAACCGCACCACGGATTCCCAGACAGTCTCCCACACAGGTACTAGCGAGGCGTTAAGCTGGGTAACTTCTGCGATCTAACGAGAGCAGGCACATTCAGCTTAGAATGGCCATTAACATTAAATGCTTTAATCCATAGTCCTTTTTAATCGATTGTGAAACAAAATCTAAACGACATAATAAAAAGTCAACCGCACCACGGATTCCCAGACAGTCTCCCACACTGGTACTAGCGAGGCCTTAAGCTGTGTAACTTCTGCGATCTGACGAGAGCAGGCACATTCAGCTTAGAATGGCCATTGACATTAAATGCTTTAATCCATAGTCCTTTTTAATCGATTGTGAAACAAAATCTAAACGACATAATAAAAAGTCAACCGCACCACGGATTCCCAGACAGTCTCCCACACTGGTACTAGCGAGGCCTTAAGCTGTGTAACTTCTGCGATCTGACGAGAGCAGGCACATTCAGCTTAGAATGGCCATTGACATTAAATGCTTTAATCCATAGTCCTTTTTAATCGATTGTGAAACAAAATCTAAACGACATAATAAAAAGTCAACCGCACCACGGATTCCCAGACAATCTCCCACACTGGTACTAGCGAGGCCTAATGCTGTGTAACTTCTGCGATCTGACGAGAGCAGGGACATTCAGCTTAGAATGGCCATTGACATAAAATGCTTTAATCCATAGTCCTTTTTAATCGATTGTGAAACAAAATCTAAACGACATAATAAAAATTTAACCGCACCACGGATTCCCAGACAGTCTCCCACACTGGTGCTAGCGAGGCCTTAAGCTGTGTAACTTCTGCGATCTGACGAGAGCAGGCACATTCAGCTTAGAATGGCCATTGACGTTAAATGCTTTAATCCATAGTCCTATTTAATCTATTGTGAAACAAAATCTAAACAACATAATAAAAAGTCAACCGCACCACGGATTCCCAGACAGTCTCCCACACTGGTACTAGGGAGGCGTTAAGCTGTGTAACTTCTGCGATCTAACGAGAGCAGGGACATTCAGCTTAGAATGGCCATTGACATTAAAGGCTTTAATCCATAGTCCTTTTTAATCGATTGTGAAACAAAATCTAAACGACATAATAAAAATTCAACCGCACCACGGATTCCCAGACAGTCTCCCACACTGGTACTAGCGAGGCCTTAAGCTGTGTAACTTCTGCGTTCTGACCAGAGCAGCCACATTCAGCTTAGAATGGCCATTGACGTTAAATGCTTTAATCCATAGTCCTATTTAATCTATTGTGAAACAAAATCTAAACGACATAATAAAAAGTCAACCGCACCACGGATTCCCAGACAGTCTCCCACACTGGTACTAGCGAGGCCTTAAGCTGTGTAACTTCTGCGATCTGACGAGAGAAGGCACATTCAGCTTAGAATGGCCATTGACATTAAATGCTTTAATCCATAGTCCTTTTTAATCGATTGTGAAACAAAATCTAAACGACGTAATAAAAAGTCAACCGCACCACGGATTCCCAGACAGTCTCCCACACTGGTACTAGCGAGGACTTAAGCTGTGTAACTTCTGCGATCTGACGAGAGCAGGGACATTCAGCTTAGAATGGCCATTGACATTAAATGCTTTAATCCATAGTCCTTTTTAATCGATTGTGAAACAAAATCTAAACGACATAATAAAAAGTCAACCACACCACGGATTCCCAGACAGTCTCCCACACTGGTACTAGCGAGGCCTTAAGCTGTGTAACTTCTGCGATCTGACGAGAGCAGGGACATCCAGCTCAGAATGGCCATTGACATTAAATGCTTTAATCCATAGTCCTTTTTAATCGATTGTGAAACAAAATCTAAACGACATAATAAAAATTCAACCGCACCACGGATTCTCAGACAGTCTCCCACACTGGTACTAGCGAGGCCTTAAGCTGTGTAACTTCTGCGTTCTGACGAGAGAAGGCACATTCAGCTTAGAATGGCCATTGACGTTAAATGCTTTAATCCATAGTCCTATTTAATCTATTGTGAAACAAAATCTAAACGACATAATAAAAAGTCAACCGCACCACGGATTCCCAGACAGTCTCCCACACTGGTACTAGCGAGGCCTTAAGCTGTGTAACTTCTGCGATCTGACGAGAGCAGGCACATTCAGCTTAGAATGGCCATTGACATTAAATGCTTTAATCCATAGTCCTTTTTAATCGATTGTGAAACAAAATCTAAACAACATAATAATAAGTCAACCGCACCACGGATTCCCAGACAGTCTCCCACACTGGTACTAGCGAGGCCTTAAGCTGTGTAACTTCTGCGATCTGACGAGAGCAGGCACATTCAGCTTAGAATGGCCATTGACATTAAATGCTTTAATCCATAGTCCTTTTTAATCGATTGTGAAACAAAATCTAAACAACATAATAAAAATTCAACCGCACCACGGATTCCCAGACAGTCTCCCACACTGGTGCTAGCGAGGCCTTAAGCTGTGTAACTTCTGCGATCTGACGAGAGCAGGCACATTCAGCTTAGAATGGCCATTGACGTTAAATGCTTTAATCCATAGTCCTATTTAATCTATTGTGAAACAAAATCTAAACAACATAATAAAAAGTCAACCGCACCACGGATTCCCAGACAGTCTCCCACACTGGTACTAGGGAGGCGTTAAGCTGTGTAACTTCTGCGATCTAACGAGAGCAGGGACATTCAGCTTAGAATGGCCATTGACATTAAAGGCTTTAATCCATAGTCCTTTTTAATCGATTGTGAAACAAAATCTAAACGACATAATAAAAATTCAACCGCACCACGGATTCCCAGACAGTCTCCCACACTGGTACTAGCGAGGCCTTAAGCTGTGTAACTTCTGCGTTCTGACCAGAGCAGCCACATTCAGCTTAGAATGGCCATTGACGTTAAATGCTTTAATCCATAGTCCTATTTAATCTATTGTGAAACAAAATCTAAACGACATAATAAAAAGTCAACCGCACCACGGATTCCCAGACAGTCTCCCACACTGGTACTAGCGAGGCCTTAAGCTGTGTAACTTCTGCGATCTGACGAGAGAAGGCACATTCAGCTTAGAATGGCCATTGACATTAAATGCTTTAATCCATAGTCCTTTTTAATCGATTGTGAAACAAAATCTAAACGACGTAATAAAAAGTCAACCGCACCACGGATTCCCAGACAGTCTCCCACACTGGTACTAGCGAGGACTTAAGCTGTGTAACTTCTGCGATCTGACGAGAGCAGGGACATTCAGCTTAGAATGGCCATTGACATTAAATGCTTTAATCCATAGTCCTTTTTAATCGATTGTGAAACAAAATCTAAACGACATAATAAAAAGTCAACCACACCACGGATTCCCAGACAGTCTCCCACACTGGTACTAGCGAGGCCTTAAGCTGTGTAACTTCTGCGATCTGACGAGAGCAGGGACATCCAGCTCAGAATGGCCATTGACATTAAATGCTTTAATCCATAGTCCTTTTTAATCGATTGTGAAACAAAATCTAAACGACATAATAAAAATTCAACCGCACCACGGATTCCCAGACAGTCTCCCACACTGGTACTAGCGAGGCCTTAAGCTGTGTAACTTCTGCGTTCTGACGAGAGAAGGCACATTCAGCTTAGAATGGCCATTGACGTTAAATGCTTTAATCCATAGTCCTATTTAATCTATTGTGAAACAAAATCTAAACGACATAATAAAAAGTCAACCGCACCACGGATTCCCAGACAGTCTCCCACACTGGTACTAGCGAGGCCTTAAGCTGTGTAACTTCTGCGATCTGACGAGAGCAGGCACATTCAGCTTAGAATGGCCATTGACATTAAATGCTTTAATCCATAGTCCTTTTTAATCGATTGTGAAACAAAATCTAAACAACATAATAATAAGTCAACCGCACCACGGATTCCCAGACAGTCTCCCACACTGGTACTAGCGAGGCCTTAAGCTGTGTAACTTCTGCGATCTGACGAGAGCAGGCACATTCAGCTTAGAATGGCCATTGACATTAAATGCTTTAATCCATAGTCCTTTTTAATCGATTGTGAAACAAAATCTAAACGACATAATAAAAAGTCAACCGCACCACGGATTCAAAGACAGTCTCCCACACTGGTACTAGCGAGGCCTTAAGCTGTGTAACTTCTGCGATCTGACGAGAGGAGGCACATTCAGCTTAGAATGGCCATTGACATTAAATGCTTTAATCCATAGTCCTTTTTAATCGATTGTGAAACAAAATCTAAACGACATAATAAAAAGTCAACCGCACCACGGATTCCCAGACAGTCTCCCACACTGGTACTAGCGAGGCGTTAAGCTGTGTAACTTCTGCGATCTAACGAGGGCAGGCACATTCAGCTTAGAATGGCCATTGACATTAAATGCTTTAATCCATAGTCCTTTTTAATCGATTGTGAAACAAAATCTAAACTACATAATAAAAAGTCAACCGCACCACAGATTCCCAGACAGTCTCCCACACTGGAACTAGCGAGGCCTTAAGCTGTGTAACTTCTGCGATCTGACGAGAGCAGTCACATTCAGCTTAGAATGGCCATTGACATTAAAAGCCTTAATCCATAGTCCTATTTAATCTATTGTGAAACAAAATCTAACCAACATAATAAAAAGTCAACCGCACCACGGATTCCCAGACAGTTTCCCACACTGGTACTAGCGAGGCCTTAAGCTGTGTAACTTCTGCCTTCTGACTAGAGCAGGCACATTCAGCTTAGAATGGCCATTGACATTAAATGCTTTAATCCATAGTCCTTTTTAATCGATTGTGAAACAAAATCTAAACGACATAATAAAAAGTCAACCGCACCACGGATTCCCAGCCAGTCTCCCACACTGGTACTAGCGAGGCCTTAAGCTGTGTAACTTCTGCGATCTGACGAGAGCAGGGACATTCAGCTTAGAATGGTCATTGACATAAAATGCTTTAATCCATAGTCCTTTTTAATCGATTGTGAAACAAAATCTAAACGACATAATAAAAATTCAACCGCACCACGGATTCCCAGACAGTCTCCCACACTGGTACTAGCGAGGCCTTAAGCTGTGTAACTTCTGCGATCTGACGAGAGCAGGCACATTCAGCTTAGAATGGCCATTGACGTTAAATGCTTTAATCCATAGTCCTTTTTAATCGATTGTGAAACAAAATCTAAACGACATAATAAAAATTCAACCGCACCACGGATTCCCAGACAGTCTCCCACACTGGTACTAGCGAGGCCTTAAGCTGTGTGACTTCTGCGTTCTGACCAGAGCAGGCACATTCAGCTTAGAATGGCCATTGACGTTAAATGCTTTAATCCATAGTCCTATTTAATCTATTGTGAAACAAAATCTAAGCGACATAATAAAAAGTCAACCGCACCACGGATTCCCAGACAGTCTCCCACACTGGTACTAGCGAGGCCTTAAGCTGTGTAACTTCTGCAATCTGACGAGAGCAGGCACATTCAGCTTAGAATGGCCATTGACATTAAATGCTTTAATCCATAGTCCTTTTTAATCGATTGTGAAACAAAATCTAAACGACATAATAAAAAGTCAACCGCACCACAGATTCCCAGACAGTCTCCCACACTGGAACTAGCGAGGCCTTAAGCTGTGTAACTTCTGCGATCTGACGAGAGAAGTCACATTCAGCTTAGAATGGCCATTGACATTAAAAGCCTTAATCCATAGTCCTATTTAATCTATTGTGAAACAAAATCTAACCAACATAATAAAAAGTCAACCGCACCACGGATTCCCAGACAGTCTCCCACACTGGTACTAGCGAGGCCTTAAGCTGTGTAACTTCTGCGATCTGACGAGAGCAGGGACATTCAGCTTAGAATGGCCATTGACATTAAATGCTTTAATCCATAGTCTTTTTTAATCGATTGTGAAACAAAATCTAAACGACATAATAAAAAGTCAACCGCACCACGGATTCCCAGACAGTCTCCCACACTGGTACTAGCGAGGCCTTAAGCTGTGTAACTTCTGCGTTCTGACGAGAGCAGGCACATTCAGCTTAGAATGGCCATTGACATTAAATGCTTTAATCCATAGTCTTTTTTAATCGATTGTGAAAAAAAATCTAAACGACATAATAAAAAGTCAACCGCACCACGGATTCCCAGACAGTCTCCCACACTGGTACTAGCGAGGCGTTAAGCTGTGTAACTTCTGCGATCTAACGAGAGCAGGCACATTCAGCTAAGAATGGCCATTGACAGTAAATGCTTTAATCCATAGTCCTTTTTAATCGATTGTGAAACAAAATCTAAACGACATAATAAAAAGGCAACCGCACCACGGATTCCCAGACAGTCTCCCACACTGGTACTAGCGAGGCCTTAAGCTGTGTAACTTCTGCGATCTGACGAGAGCAGGGACATTCAGCTTAGAATGGCCATTGACATTAAATGCTTTAATCCATAGTCCTTTTTAATCGATTGTGAAACAAAATCTAAACGACATAATAAAAATTCAACCGCACCACGGATTCCCAGACAGTCTCCCACACTGGTACTAGCGAGGCCTTAAGCTGTGTAACTTCTGCGATCTGACGAGAGCAGGCACATTCAGCTTAGAATGGCCATTGACGTTAAATGCTTTAATCCATAGTCCTATTTAATCTATTGTGAAACAAAATCTAAACGACATAATAAAAAGTCAACCGCACCACGGATTCCCAGACAGTCTCCCACACTGGTACTAGCGAGGCGTTAAGCTGTGTAACTTCTGCGATCTAACGAGAGCAGGGACATTCAGCTTAGAATGGCCATTGACATTAAAGGCTTTAATCCATAGTCCTTTTTAATCGATTGTGAAACAAAATCTAAACGACATAATAAAAATTCAACCGCACCACGGATTCCCAGACAGTCTCCCACACTGGTACTAGCGAGGCCTTAAGCTGTGTAACTTCTACGTTCTGACCAGAGCAGGCACATTCAGCTTAGAATGGCCATTGACGTTAAATGCTTTAATCCATAGTCCTATTTCATCTATTGTGAAACAAAATCTAAACGACATAATAAAAAGTCAACCGCACCACGGATTCCCAGACAGTCTCCCACACTGGTACTAGCGAGGCCTTAAGCTGTGTAACTTCTGCGATCTGACGAGAGCAGGGACATTCAGCTTAGAATGGCCATTGACATTAAATGCTTTAATCCATAGTCCTTTTTAATCGATTGTGAAACAAAATCTAAACGACATAATAAAAATTCAACCGCACCACGGATTCCCAGACAGTCTCCCACACTGGTACTAGCGAGGCCTTAAGCTGTGTAACTTCTGCGTTCTGACGAGAGAAGGCACATTCAGCTTAGAATGGCCATTGAGGTTAAATGCTTTAATCCATAGTCCTATTTAATCTATTGTGAAACAAAATCTAAACGACATAATAAAAAGTCAACCGCACCACGGATTCCCAGACAGTCTCCCACACTGGTACTAGCAAGGCCTTAAGCTGTGTAACTTCTGCGATCTGACGAGAGAAGGCACATTCAGCTTAGAATGGCCATTGACATTAAATTCTTTAATCCATAGTCCTTTTTAATCGATTGTGAAACAAAATCTAAACGACATAATAAAAAGTCAACCGCACCACGGATTCCCAGACAGTCTCCCACACTGGTACTAGCGAGGCCTTAAGCTGTGTAACTTCTGCGATCTGACGAGAGCAGGGACATTCAGCTTAGAATGGCCATTGACATTAAATGCTTTAATCCATAGTCCTTTTTAATCGATTGTGAAACAAAATCTAAACGACATAATAAAAATTCAACCGCTCCACGGATTCCCAGACAGTCTCCCACACTGGTACTAGCGAGGCCTTAAGCTGTGTAACTTCTGCGTTCTGACGAGAGAAGGCACATTCAGCTTAGAATGGCCATTGACGTTAAATGCTTTAATCCATAGTCCTATTTAATCTATTGTGAAACAAAATCTAAACGACATAATAAAAAGTCAACCGCACCACGGATTCCCAGACAGTCTCCCACACTGGTACTAGCGAGGCCTTAAGCTGTGTAACTTCTGCGATCTGACGAGAGCAGGCACATTCAGCTTAGAATGGCCATTGACATTAAATGCTTTAATCCATAGTCCTTTTTAATCGATTGTGAAACAAAATCTAAACAACATAATAATAAGTCAACCGCACCACGGATTCCCAGACAGTCTCCCACACTGGTACTAGCGAGGCCTTAAGCTGTGTAACTTCTGTGATCTAACGAGAGCAGGCACATTCAGCTTAGAATGGCCATTAACATTAAATGCTTTAATCCATAGTCCTTTTTAATCGATTGTGAAACAAAATCTAAACGACATAATAAGAAGTCAACCGCACCACGGATTCCCAGACAGTCTCCCACACTGGTACTAGCGAGGCCTTAAGCTGTGTAACTTCTGCGATCTGACGAGAGCAGGCACATTCAGCTTAGAATGGCCATTGACATTAAATGCTTTAACCCATAGTCCTTTTTAATCGATTGTGAAACAAAATCTAAACGACATAATAAAAAGTCAACCGCACCACGGGTTCCCAGACAGTCTCCCACACTGGTACTAGCGAGGCCTTAAGCTGTGTAACTTCTGCGATCTGACGAGAGCAGGCACATTCAGCTTAGAATGGACATTGACATTAAAAGCCTTAATCCATAGTCCTATTTAATCGATTGTGAAACAAAATCTAAACAACATAATAAAAAGTCAACCGCACCACGGATTCCCAGACAGTCTCCCACACTGGTACTAGCGAGGCCTTAAGCTGTGTAACTTCTGCGATCTGACGAGAGCAGGCACATTCAGCTTAGAATGGCCATTGACATTAAATGCTTTAATCCATAGTCCTTTTTAATCGATTGTGAAACAAAATCTAAACAACATAATAAAAAGTCAACCGCACCACGGATTCCCAGACAGTCTCCCACACTGGTACTAGCGAGGCCTTAAGCTGTATAACTTCTGCGATTTGACGAGAGCAGGCACATTCAGCTTAGAATGGCCATTGACATTAAATGCTTTAATCCATAGTCCTTTTTAATCGATTGTGAAACAAAATCTAAACGACATAATAAAAATTCAACCGCACCACGGATTCCCAGACAGTCTCCCACACTGGTACTAGCGAGGCCTTAAGCTGTGTAACTTTTGCGTTCTGACTAGAGCAGGCACATTCAGCTTAGAATGGCCATTGACGTTTAAATGCTTTAATCCATAGTCCTATTTAATCTTTTGTGAAACAAAATCTAAACGACATAATAAAAAGTCAACCGCTCCACGGATTCCCAGACAGTCTCCCACACTGGTACTAGCGAGGCCTTAAGCTGTGTAATTTCTGCGATCTGACGAGAGCAGGCACATTCAGCTTAGAATGGCCATTGACGTTAAATGCTTTAATCCATAGTCCTATTTAATCTATTGTGAAACAAAATCTAAACGACATAATAAAAAGTCAACCGCACCACGGATTCCCAGACAGTCACCCACACTGGTACTAGCGAGGCCTTAAGCTGTGTAACTTCTGCGATCTGACGAGAGCAGGCACATTCAGTTTAGAATGGCCATTGACATGAAATGCTTTAATCCATAGTCCTTTTTAATCGATTGTGAAACAAAATCTAAACGACATAATAAAAAGTCAACCGCAGCACGGATTCCCAGACAGTCTCCCACACTGGTACTAGCGAGGCCTTAAGCTGTGTAACTTCTGCGATCTGACGAGAGCAGGGACATTCAGCTTAGAATGGCCATTGACATTAAATCCTTTAATCCATAGTCCTTTTTAATCGATTGTGAAACAAAATCTAAACGACATAATAAAAATTCAACCGCACCACGGATTCCCAGACAGTCTCCCACACTGGTACTAGCGAGGGCTTAAGCTGTGTAACTTCTGCGCTCTGACGAGAGCTGGCACATTCAGCTTAGAATGGCCATTGACGTTAAATGCTTTAATCCATAGTCCTATTTAATCTATTGTGAAACAAAATCTAAACGACATAATAAAAAGTCAACAGCACCACGGATTCCCAGACAGTCTCCCACACTGGTACTAGCGAGGCCTTAAGCTGTGTAACTTCTGCGATCTGACGAGAGAAGGCACATTCAGCTTAGAATGGCCATTGACATTAAATGCTTTAATCCATAGTCCTTTTTAATCGATTGTGAAACAAAATCTAAACGACATAATAAAAAGTAAACCGCACCACGGATTCCCAGACAGTCTCCCTCACTGGTACTAGCGAGGCCTTAAGCTGTGTAACTTCTGCGATCTGACGAGAGCAGGGACATTCAGCTTAGAATGGCCATTGACATTAAATGCTTTAATCCATAGTCCTTTTTAATCGATTGTGAAACAAAATCTAAACGACATAATAAAAAGTCAACCGCTCCACGGATTCCCAGACAGTCTCCCACACTGGTACTAGCGAGGCCTTAAGCTGTGTAACGTCTGCGATCTAACGAGAGCAGGCACATTCAGCTTAGAATGGCCATTGACATTAAATGCTTTAATCCATAGTCCTTTTTAATCGATTGTGAAACAAAATCTAAACAACATAATAAAAGTTCAACCGCACCACGGATTCCCAGACAGTCTCCCACACTGGTACTAGCGAGGACTTAAGCTATGTAACTTCTGCGTTCTGACGAGAGCAGGCACATTCAGCTTAGAATGGCCATTGACGTTAAATGCTTTAATCTATAGTCCTTTTTAATCGATTGTGAAACAAAATCTAAACGACATAATAAAAAGTCAACCGCACCACGGATTCCCAGACAGTCTCCCACACTGGTACTAGCGAGGCCTTAAGCTGTGTAACTTCTGCGATCTGACGAGAGCAGGCACATTCAGCTTAGAATGGTCATTGACATTAAATGCTTTAATCCATAGTCCTTTTTAATCGATTGTGAAACAAAATCTAAACGACATAATAAAAAGTCAACAGCACCACGGATTCCCAGACAGTCTCCCACACTGGTATTAGCGAGGCCTTAAGCTGCGCAACTTCGGCGATATGACGAGAGCAGGGACATTCAGCTTAGAATGGCCATTGACATTAAATGCTTTAATCCATAGTCCTTTTTAATCGATTGTGAAACAAAATCTAAACGACATAATAATAAGTCAACCGCACCACGGATTCCCAGACAGTCTCCCACACTGGTACTAGCGAGGGCTTAAGCTGTGTAACTTCTGCGTTCTGACAAGAGCTGGCACATTCAGCTTAGAATGGCCATTGACGTTAAATGCTTTAATCCATAGTCCTATTTAATCTATTGTGAAACAAAATCTAAACGACACAATAAAAATTCAACCGCACCACGGATTCCCAGACAGTCTCCCACACTGGTACTAGCGAGGCCTTAAGCTGTGTAACTTCTGCGATCTGACGAGAGCAGGGACATTCAGCTTAGAATGGCCATTGACATTAAATGCTTTAATCCATAGTCCTTTTTAATCGATTGTGAAACAAAATCTAAACGACATAATAAAAACTCAACCGCACCACGGATTCCCAGACAGTCTCCCACACTGGTACTAGCGAGGCCTTAAGCTGTGTAACTTCTGCGATCTGACGAGAGCAGGCACATTCAGCTTAGAATGGCCATTGACATTAAATGATTTAATCCATAGTCCTATTTAATCTATTGTGAAACAATATCAAAACGACATAATAAAAAGTCAACCGCACCACGTATTCCCAGACAGTCTCCCACACTGGTACTAGCGAGGCGTTAAGCTGTGTAACTTCTGCGATCTAACGAGAGCAGGCACATTCAGCTTAGAATGGCCATTAACATTAAATGCTTTAATCCATAGTCCTTTTTAATCGATTGTGAAACAAAATCTAAACGACATAATAAAAAGTCAACCGCACCACGGATTCCCAGACAGTCTCCCACACTGGTACTAGCGAGGCCTTAAGCTGTGTAACTTCTGCGATCTGACGAGAGCAGGCACATTCAGCTTAGAATGGCCATTGACATTAAATGCTTTAATCCATAGTCCTTTTTAATCGATTGTGAAACAAAATCTAAACGACATAATAAAAAGTCAACCGCACCACGGATTCCCAGACAGTCTCCCACACTGGTACTAGCGAGGCCTTAAGCTGTGTAACTTCTGCGATCTGACGAGAGCAGGGACATTCAGCTTAGAATGGCCGTTGACATTAAATGCTTTAATCCATAGTCCTTTTTAATCGATTGTGAAACAAAATCTAAACGACATAATAAAAATTCAACCGCACCACAGATTCCCAGACAGTCTCCCACACTGGTACTAGCGAGGCCTTAAGCTGTGTAACTTCTGTGATCTGACGAGAGCAGGCACATTCAGCTTAGAATGGCCATTGACTTTAAATGCTTTAATCCATAGTCCTATTTAATCTATTGTGAAACAAAATCTAAACGACATAATAAAAAGTCAACCGCACCACGGATTCCCAGACAGTCTCCCACACTGGTACTAGCGAGGCGTTAAGCTGTGTAACTTCTGCGATCTAACGAGAGCAGGGACATTCAGCTTAGAATGGCCATTGACGTTAAAGGCTTTAAACCATAGTCCTTTTTAATCGATTGTGAAACAAAATCTAAACGACATAATAAAAACTCAACCGCACCACGGATTCCCAGACAGTCTCCCACACTGGTACTAGCGAGGCCTTAAGCTGTGTAACTTCTGCGATCTGACGAGAGCAGGCACATTCAGCTTAGAATGGCCATTGACATTAAATGCTTTAATCCATAGTACTTTTTAATCGATTGTGAAACAAAATCTAAACGACATAATAAAAAGTCAACCGCACCACGGATTCCCAGACAGTCTCCCACACTGGTACTAGCGAGGCCTTAAGCTGTGTAATTTCTGCGATCTGACGAGAGCAGGCACATTCAGCTTAGAATGGCCATTGACATTAAATGCTTTAATCCATAGTCCTTTTTAATCGATTGTGAAACAAAATCTAAACGACATAATAAAAATTCAACCGCACCACGGATTCCCAGACAGTCTCCCACAGTGGTACTAGCGAGGCCTTAAGCTGTGTAACTTCTGCGATCTGACGAGAGGAGGGACATTCAGCTTAGAATGGCCATTGACATTAAATGCTTTAATCCATAGTCCTATTTAATCTATTGTGAAACAAAATCTAAACAACATAATAAAAAGTCAACCGCACCACGGATTCCCAGACAGTCTCCCACACTGGTACTAGCGAGGCCTTAAGCTGTGTAACTTCTGCGATCTGACGAGAGCAGGCACATTCAGCTTAGAATGGCCATTGACATTAAAAGCCTTAATCCATAGTCCTATTTAATCTATTGTGAAACATAATCTAAACAACATAATAAAAAGTCAACCGCACCACGGATTCCCAGACAGTCTCCCAAACTGGTACTAGCGAGGCCTTAAGCTGTGTAACTTCTGCGATCTGACGAGAGGAGGGACATTCAGCTTAGAATGGCCATTGACATCAAATGCTTTAATCCATAGTCCTATTTAATCTATTGTGAAACAAAATCTAAACAACATAATAAAAAGTCAACCGCACCACGGATTCCCAGACAGTCTCCCACACTGGTACTAGCGAGGCCTTAAGCTGTGTAACTTCTGCGATCTGACGAGAGCAGGCACATTCAGCTTAGAATGGCCATTGACATTAAATGCTTTAATCCATAGTCCTTTTTAATCGATTGTGAAACAAAATCTAAACGACATAATAAAAAGTCAACCGCACCACGGATTCCCAGACAGTCTCCCACACTGGTACTAGCGAGGGCTTAAGCTGTGTAACTTCTGCGATCTGACGAGAGCAGGGACATTCAGCTTAGAATGGCCATTGACATCAAATGCTTTAATCCATAGTCCTTTTTAATCGATTGTGAAACAAAATCTAAACGACATAATAAAAATTCAACCGCACCACGGATTCCCAGACAGTCTCCCACACTGGTACTAGCGAGGCCTTAAGCTGTGTAACTTCTGCGTTCTGACGAGAGAAGGGACATTCAGCTTAGAATGGCCATTGACGTTAAATGCTTTAATCCATAGTCCTTTTTAATCGATTGTGAAACAAAATCTAAACGACATAATAAAAAGTCAACCGCACCACAGATTCCCAGACAGTCTCCCACACTGGTACTAGCGAGGCCTAAAGCTGTGTAACTTCTGCGATCTAAGGAGAGCAGGGACATTCAGCTTAGAATGGCCATTGACATTAAATGCTTTAATCCATAGTCCTTTTTAATCGATTGTGAAACAAAATCTAAACGACATAATAAAAATTCAACTGCTCCACGGATTCCCAGACAGTCTCCCACACTGGTACTAGCGAGGCCTTAAGCTGTGTAACTTCTGCGTTCTGACGAGAGAAGGCACATTCAGCTTAGAATGGCCATTGACGTTAAATGCTTTAATCCATAGTCCTATTTAATCTATTGTGAAACAAAATCTAAACGACATAATAAAAAGTCAACCGCACCACGGATTCCCAGACAGTCTCCCACACTGGTACTAGCGAGGCCTTAAGCTGTGTAACTTCTGCGATCTGACGAGAGCAGGCACATTCAGCTTAGAATGGCCATTGACATTAAATGCTTTAATCCATAGTCCTTTTTAATCGATTGTGAAACAAAATCTAAACAACATAATAATAAGTCAACCGCACCACGGATTCCCAGACAGTCTCCCACACTGGTACTAGCGAGGCCTTAAGCTGTGTAACTTCTGCGATCTAACGAGAGCAGGCACATTCAGCTTAGAATGGCCATTAACATTAAATGCTTTAATCCATAGTCCTTTTTAATCGATTGTGAAACAAAATCTAAACGACATAATAAGAAGTCAACCGCACCACGGATTCCCAGACAGTCTCCCACACTGGTACTAGCGAGGCCTTAAGCTGTGTAACTTCTGCGATCTGACGAGAGCAGGCACATTCAGCTTAGAATGGCCATTGACATTAAATGCTTTAATCCATAGTCCTTTTTAATCGATTGTGAAACAAAATCTAAACGACATAATAAAAATTCAACCGCACCACGGATTCCCAGACAGTCTCCCACACTGGTACTAGCGAGGCCTTAAGCTGTGTAACTTCTGCGTTCTGACTGGAGCAGGCACATTCAGCTTAGAATGGCCATTGACGTTTACATGCTTTAATCCATAGTCCTATTTAATCTTTTGTGAAACAAAATCTAAACGACATAATAAAAAGTCAACCGCTCCACGGATTCCCAGACAGTCTCCCACACTGGTACTAGCGAGGCCTTAAGCTGTGTAACTTCTGCGATCTGACGAGAGCAGGCACATTCAGCTTAGAATGGCCATTGACGTTAAATGCTTTAATCCATAGTCCTATTTAATCTATTGTGAAACAAAATCTAAACGACATAATAAAAAGTCAACCGCACCACGGATGCCCAGACAGTCACCCACACTGGTACTAGCGAGGCCTTAAGCTGTGTAACTTCTGCGATCTGACGAGAGCAGGCACATTCAGTTTAGAATGGCCATTGACATGAAATGCTTTAATCCATAGTCCTTTTTAATCGATTGTGAAACAAAATCTAAACGACATAATAAAAAGTCAACCGCACCACGGATTCCCAGACAGTCTCCCACACTGGTACTAGCGAGGCCTTAAGCTGTGTAACTTCTGCGATCTGACGAGAGCAGGCACATTCAGCTTAGAATGGCCATTGACATTAAATGCTTTAATCCATAGTCCTTTTTAATCGATTGTGAAACAAAATCTAAACGACATAATAAAAATTCAACCGCACCACGGATTCCCAGACAGTCTCCCACAGTGGTACTAGCGAGGCCTTAAGCTGTGTAACTTCTGCGATCTGACGAGAGGAGGGACATTCAGCTTAGAATGGCCATTGACATTAAATGCTTTAATCCATAGTCCTATTTAATCTATTGTGAAACAAAATCTAAACAACATAATAAAAAGTCAACCGCACCACGGATTCCCAGACAGTCTCCCACACTGGTACTAGCGAGGCCTTAAGCTGTGTAACTTCTGCGATCTGACGAGAGCAGGCACATTCAGCTTAGAATGGCCATTGACATTAAAAGCCTTAATCCATAGTCCTATTTAATCTATTGTGAAACAAAATCTAAACAACATAATAAAAAGTCAACCGCACCACGGATTCCCAGACAGTCTCCCAAACTGGTACTAGCGAGGCCTTAAGCTGTGTAACTTCTGCGATCTGACGAGAGGAGGGACATTCAGCTTAGAATGGCCATTGACATCAAATGCTTTAATCCATAGTCCTATTTAATCTATTGTGAAACAAAATCTAAACAACATAATAAAAAGTCAACCGCACCACGGATTCCCAGACAGTCTCCCACACTGGTACTAGCGAGGCCTTAAGCTTGTAACTTCTGCGATCTGACGAGAGCAGGCACATTCAGCTTAGAATGGCCATTGACATTAAATGCTTTAATCCATAGTCCTTTTTAATCGATTGTGAAACAAAATCTAAACGACATAATAAAAAGTCAACCGCACCACGGATTCCCAGACAGTCTCCCACACTGGTACTAGCGAGGGCTTAAGCTGTGTAACTTCTGCGATCTGACGAGAGCAGGGACATTCAGCTTAGAATGGCCATTGACATCAAATACTTTAATCCATAGTCCTTTTTAATCGATTGTGAAACAAAATCTAAACGACATAATAAAAATTCAACCGCACCACGGATTCCCAGACAGTCTCCCACACTGGTACTAGCGAGGCCTTAAGCTGTGTAACTTCTGCGTTCTGACGAGAGAAGGGACATTCAGCTTAGAATGGCCATTGACGTTAAACGCTTTAATCCATAGTCCTATTTAATCTATTGTGAAACAAAATCTAAACTACATAATAAAAAGTCAACCGCACCACGGATTCCCAGACAGTCTCCCACACTGGTACTAGCGAGGCCTTAAGCTGTGTAACTTCTGCGATCTGACAAGAGCAGGCACATTCAGCTTAGAATGGCCATTGACATTAAATTCTTTAATCCATAGTCCTTTTTAATCGATTGTGAAACAAAATCTAAACGACATAATAAAAAGTCAACCGCACCACGGATTCCCAGACAGTCTCCCACACTGGTACTAGCGAGGCCTTAAACTGTGTAACTTCTGCGATCTGACGAGAGCAGGCACATTCAGCTTAGAATGGCCATTGACATTAAATGCTTTAATCCATAGTCCTTTTTAATCGATTGTGAAACAAAATCTAAACGACATAATAAAAAGTCAACCGCACCACGGATTCCCAGACAGTCTCCCACACTCGTACTAGCAAGGCGTTAAGCTGGGTAACTTCTGCGATCTAACGAGAGCAGGCACATTCAGCTTAGAATGGCCATTGACATTAAATGCTTTAATCCATAGTCCATTTTAATCGATTGTGAAACAAAATCTAAACGACATAATAAAAAGTCAACCGCACCACGGATTCCCAGACAGTCTCCCACACTGGTACTAGCGAGGCCTTAAGCTGTGTAACTTCTGCGATTTGACGAGAGCAGGCACATTCAGCTTAGAATGGCCATTGACATTAAAAGCCTTAATCCATAGTCCTATTTAATCCATTGTGAAACAAAATCTAAACAACATAATAAAAAGTCAACCGCACCACGCATTCCCAGACAGTCTCCCACACTGGTACCAGCGAGGCCTTAAGCTGTGCAACTTCTGCGATCTGACGAGAGCAGGGACATTCAGCTTAGAATGGCCATTGACATTAAAGGCTTTAATCCATAGTCCTTTTTAATCGATTGTGAAACAAAATCTAAACGACATAATAAAAACTCAACCGCACCACGGATTCCCAGACAGTCTCCCACACTGGTACTAGCGAGGCCTTAAGCTGTGTAACTTCTGCGATCTGACGAGAGCAGGCACATTCAGCTTAGAATGGACATTGACATTAAAAGCCTTAATCCATAGTCCTATTTAATCGATTGTGAAACAAAATCTAAACAACATAATAAAAAGTCAACCGCACCACGGATTCCCAGACAGTCTCCCACACTGGTACTAGCGAGGCCTTAAGCTGTGTAACTTCTGCGATCTGACGAGAGCAGG
Source organism: Rhinoderma darwinii (assembly GCF_050947455.1). Taxonomy (NCBI): domain Eukaryota; kingdom Metazoa; phylum Chordata; class Amphibia; order Anura; family Rhinodermatidae; genus Rhinoderma; species Rhinoderma darwinii. The sequence continues at coordinate 198,453 of NW_027461665.1, forward strand.
CACATTCAGCTTAGAATGGCCATTGACATTAAATGCTTTAATCCATAGTCCTTTTTAATCGATTGTGAAACAAAATCTAAACAACATAATAAAAAGTCAACCGCACCACGGATTCCCAGACAGTCTCCCACACTGGTACTAGCGAGGCCTTAAGCTGTGTAACTTCTGCGATTTGACGAGAGCAGGCACATTCAGCTTAGAATGGCCATTGACATTAAATGCTTTAATCCATAGTCCTTTTTAATCGATTGTGAAACAAAATCTAAACGACATAATAAAAATTCAACCGCACCACGGATTCCCAGACAGTCTCCCACACTGGTACTAGCGAGGCCTTAAGCTGTGTAACTTCTGCGTTCTGACTAGAGCAGGCACATTCAGCTTAGAATGGCCATTGACATTTAAATGCTTTAATCCATAGTCCTATTTAATCTTTTGTGAAACAAAATCTAAACGACATAATAAAAAGTCAACCGCTCCACGGATTCCCAGACAGTCTCCCACACTGGTACTAGCGAGGCCTTAAGCTGTGTAACTTCTGCGATCTGACGAGAGCAGGCACATTCAGCTTAGAATGGCCATTGACATTAAATGCTTTAATCCATAGTCCTTTTTAATCGATTGTGAAACAAAATCTTAACGACATAATAAAAAGTCAACCGCACCACGGATTCCCAGACAGTCTCCCACACTTGTACTAGCGAGGGCTTAAGCTGTGTAACTTCTGCGCTCTGACGAGAGCTGGCACATTCAGCTTAGAATGGCCATTGACGTTAAATGCTTTAATCCATAGTCCTATTTAATCTATTGTGAAACAAAATCTAAACGACATAATAAAAAGTCAACAGCACCACGGATTCCCAGACAGTCTCCCACACTGGTACTAGCGAGGCCTTAAGCTGTGTAACTTCTGCGATCTGACGAGAGAAGGCACATTCAGCTTAGAATGGCCATTGACATTAAATGCTTTAATCCATAGTCCTTTTTAATCGATTGTGAAACAAAATCTAAACGACATAATAAAAAGTAAACCGCACCACGGATTCCCAGACAGTCTCCCTCACTGGTACTAGCGAGGCCTTAAGCTGTGTAACTTCTGCGATCTGACGAGAGCAGGGACATTCAGCTTAGAATGGCCATTGACATTAAATGCTTTAATCCATAGTCCTTTTTAATCGATTGTGAAACAAAATCTAAACGACATAATAAAAAGTCAACCTCACCACGGATTCCCTTACAGTCTCCCACACTGGTACTAGCGAGGCCTTAAGCTGTGTAACTTCTGCGATCTGATGAGAGCAGGCACATTTAGCTTAGAATGGCCATTGACATTAAAAGCCTTAATCCATAGTCCTATTTAATCTATTGTGAAACAAAATCTAAACAACATAATAAAAATTCAACCGCACCACGGATTCCCAGACAGTCTCCCACACTGGTACTAGCGAGGACTTAAGCTATGTAACTTCTGCGTTCTGACGAGAGCAGGCACATTCAGCTTAGAATGGCCATTGACGTTAAATGCTTTAATCTATAGTCCTTTTTAATCGATTGTGAAACAAAATCTAAACGACATAATAAAAAGTCAACCGCACCACGGATTCCCAGACAGTCTCCCACACTGGTACTAGCGAGGCCTTAAGCTGTGTAACTTCTGCGATCTGACGAGAGCAGGCACATTCAGCTTAGAATGGCCATTGACATTAAATGCTTTAATCCATAGTCCTTTTTAATCGATTGTGAAACAAAATCTAAACGACATAATAAAAAGTCAACAGCACCACGGATTCCCAGACAGTCTCCCACACTGGTACTAGCGAGGCCTTAAGCTGCGCAACTTCGGCGATATGACGAGAGCAGGGAGATTCAGCTTAGAATGGCCATTGACATTAAATGCTTTAATCCATAGTCCTTTTTAATCGATTGTGAAACAAAATCTAAACGACATAATAAAAATTCAACAGCACAACGGATTCCGAGACAGTCTCCCACACTGGTACTAGCGAGGCCTTAAGCTGGGTAACTTCTGCGATCTGACGAGAGCAGGTACATTCAGCTTAGAATGGCCATTGACATTAAATGCTTTAATCCATAGTCCTATTTAATCTATTGTGAAACAAAATCTAAACGACATAATAAAAAGTCAACCGCACCACGGATTCCCAGACAGTCTCCCACACTGGTACTAGGGAGGCTTTAAGCTGTGTAACTTCTGCGATCTAACGAGAGCAGGCACATTCAGCTTAGAATGGCCATTAACATTAAATGCATTAATCCATAGTCCTTTTTAATCGATTGTGAAACAAAATCTAAACGACATAATAAAAAGTCAACCGCACCACGGATTCCCAGACAGTCTCCCACACTGGTACTAGCGAGGGCTTAAGCTGTGTAACTTCTGCGTTCTGACAAGAGCTGGCACATTCAGCTTAGAATGGCCATTGACATTAAATGCTTTAATCCATAGTCCTTTTTAATCGATTGTGAAACAAAATCTAAACGACATAATAAAAATTCAACCGCACCACGGATTCCCAGACAGTCTCCCACACTGGTACTAGCGAGGCGTTAAGCTGTGTAACTTCTGCGATCTAACGAGAGCAGGCACATTCAGCTTAGAATGGCCATTAACATTAAATGCTTTAATCCATAGTCCTTTTTAATCGATTGTGAAACAAAATCTAAACGACATAATAAAAAGTCAACCGCACCACGGATTCCCAGACAGTCTCCCACACTGGTACTAGCGAGGCCTTAAGCTGTGTAACTTCTGCGATCTGACGAGAGCAGGCACATTCAGCTTAGAATGGCCATTGACATTAAATGCTTTAACCCCTTAAGGACGCAGCCTAGTTTGGGCCTTAAGGCTCAGAGCCCATTTTTCAAATCTGACATATTTCACTTTATGTGGTAATAACGTCGGAATGCTTAAACCTATCCAAGCGATTCTGAGATTGTTTTCTCGTGACACTTTGGGCTTCATGTTCGTGGTAAAATTTGGTCGATATATTCAGTCTTTATTTGTGAAAAATTGCAAAATTTAGAGAAAATTTACAAAAAATAGCATTTTTCAGAATTTAAATGCATCTGCTTGAAAAACAGACGGTTATACCACCCAAAATAGTTACTAGTTCACATTTCCCATATGTCTACTTTAGATTGGCATCGTTTTTTGAACATTATTTTATTTTTCTTGGACGTTACAAGGCTTAGAACATAAACAGCAATTTCTCATATTCTTAAGAAAATTTCAAAAGCCTTTTTTTGAAGGTGCCAGTTCAGTTCTGAAGTGGATTTGAGGGGCCTATGTATTAGAAACCCCCATAAAACACCCCATTTTAAAAACTAGACCCCTCAAAGTATTCAAAACAGCATATAGAAAGTTTTTTAACCCTTCAGGCATTTCACAGGAATTAAAGCAAAGTGGAAATGAAATTTGCAAATTTCATTTTTTCTGCTGAATTTCAATTTTATTCAATTTTTTTTTAGTAACAGAGAAGGTTTTACCAGAGAAATACTACAAAATATGTATTGTCCAGATTCTTCAGTTTTTAGAAATGTCCCACATGTGTGTCTACTGCGCTCGTGGACTAAAACACAAGCCCTAGAAGCAAAGAAGCACCTAGTGCATTTTGAGGCCTCTTTTTTATTAGAATATATTTTAGGCAGCATGCCAGGTTTGAAGAGGTGTTGAGGTATCAAAACAATGGAAACCCACCAGAAGTGACCCCATTTTGGAAATTACACCCCTCAAGGAATTCATTTATGTTTTTTGTTATCATTTTGACCGCACAGTTTTTTCACAGCACCTATTTGAATTGGGCTGTGAATTAAAAAAAATGATATTTTTTCCAATAAGATGTCATTTTTGATCAAAATTTCTTATTTTCACAGGGAATAACATACCCCATTTTGTTGCCCAATTTGTCCTTAGTGCGGCAATACCCCATTTGTGGTGATAAACTGCCGTTTGGGCCCATGGGAGGGCTCAGAAGGAAAGGAGCGCTATGTGTTTGTTGGAGTCCAGATTTTGCTGGATTGGTTTTCGGGTGCCATGTCGCATTTGCAGAGGCCCAGAGGTATCAAAACAATGGAAACCCACCAGAAGTGACCCCATTTTGGAAACTACACCCCTCAAGGAATTAATTTATGGTTTTTGTTATCATTTTGACCGCACAGTTTTTTCACAGCACCTATTTGAATTGGGCTGTGAAATGAAAAAAATGATATTTTTTCCAATAAGATGTCATTTTTGATCAAAATTTCTTATTTTCACAAGGAACAACATACCCCATTTTGTTGCCCAATTTGTCCGTAGTGCGGCAATACCCCATTTGTGGTGATAAACTGCTGTTTGGGCCCATGGGAGGGCTCAGAAGGAAAGGACCACCATTTGGCCTACTGGAGCTTTTCTGGTGCTAAGTCATGTATGCAGAAGCCCCTGAGGTACCAGTACAGTTGAAACCCCCGAGAAGTGACCCCATTTTTAAAACTACACCCCTTAAGACATTCATCTAGAGGTGTAGTGAGCATTTTGACCCCACAGGTACTGTGTAAAAGATAATGCGCAGCAGATGGTGCAGTGTGAGATTTGCAATTTAATATATATATATGGCATGTCAGTGTCCGATATAGGGTGCCCAGCATGCGCCACCGGAGATCTACACCCCTTAAATTGTAATGTGGGTTCTCCTGGGTACGGCAATACCCTACATGTGGCTGTTATCAGCTGCCTGGGCATACGGCAGGGCTCAGAAGGGAAAGATGAGGGGGGTAAGCTGTGCGGAGTGCATCAGGGTAAATTAAAAATCACGGGATGTATGATACATTTTAAAACAATCTTTTATACAGAGCCCTGGTTTTTCGGGACACGTGTCACATTGGTATATTGTGTTCTTCCTTATCCCCCTCTTATAGCAGACTCTGCACCTCTTTTGACTCTTTCCCTTTCCACCGGTTTGGGGAACTTCTCCTGGAAAGTGTTGCCCTGGTACGATGCGTGTGGCCCCGCTTCCAGAAGTACTGGGTGCCCCCCTTCCTGTTCCCTAAAGATTAGATCTTGAAATTCCAGGAAAGTTCCCCTCTGGCCTGCACATCGACGTAGCACGTACGCATTGTACAAAGCCATCTGTATGATGTGCCCGGCCAGCTTCTTATACCACACCGCATGGCGCTGTAGGGCTTCAGGACTTGATTTGACAAGTCCATCCCTCCCATGTACCTATTGTAGTCCAGGATGCAGTCTGGTTTGGGGGTGGCCTTTCCTTCATATATCCTAAATCTGTAGGTATACCTTGATGCACTCTCACAGCTTATACATCTTCACGCCATACCTTGCCCTCTTACCTGGCAGGTACTGGCGGAATTGAACCCTCCCTTTAAAATGTACCAGGGACTCATCAATAGAAAAACACTTCTCGGGGGTCAATGCTTGGGAAAACCGGGCACTGAAATGGTCTAATAGGGGTCTCCGTTTATACAAACGGTCAAAACTGGGGTAATCTCGGGGTGGGCACGGCTCATTATCAGTATAATGTAAGAAGCGAAGTATTGCCTCATTTATTTATTTTTTTAGGTTCCAGTTCATTTCTGAAGTTGCTTTGAGGGGCCCATATATTAGAAACCCCTATCAAATACGCCATTTTAGAAACTAGACCCCTCAAAGTATTCACAACAGCATTTAGAAAGTTTATGAACCCTTTAGGTGCTTCACAGAAATTTAGAGCAAAGTAGAGGTGAAATTTACTCTTTTTATACCATTTTTTTTTATAACACAAAAGGATTTATCAGAGAAACGCAACTTAATACTTATTGCCCAGATTCTGCAGTTTTGAGAAATATCCCACATGTGGCCCTCGGGCGGTAATGGACTGAAGCCCCGGCCTCCGAAGCAAAGGAGCACCTAGCGGATTTTGAGCCCTCTTTTTTATTAGGCACCATGTCCGGTTTGAAGAGGTCTTGTGGTGCCAAAACATTGGAAACCCCCCAAAAGTGACCCCAATTTGGAAACTAGACCCCTTGAGGAATGGATTGTAGTTTTCTTGGGGTGCATGCGGCTTTTTGATCAGTTTTTATTCCATTTTTAGGTGGCGTGGTGACTAATAAACAGCAATTCTACTATTGTTTTTGTATACTTTTTTTTTTTACAGCGTTCACCGTGCGCTATAAATGACATATTCACTTTATTCTGCGGGGCGATACGATTACGGCGATACCAGATGTTTATAGTTTTTTTTTATGTCTTATGCCGTTTGCACAATAAAATACGTTTTGTAAACAATCATTCACTTTTTGTGTTACCTTATTCTAAGAGCCATAACGTTTTTATTTTTCAATCAATAAAGCCGTGCGAGGACTTATTTTTTGCGTAACGAACTGTAGTTTCGATCAGGACCATTTTTCGGTACATGCGACTTTTTGATCTCTTTTTATTCCATTTTTTGGGAGGTGAAGTGACCAAACAATTGTGATTGTGGTTCGGTTTATTAATATTTTTTTTTACGGCATTCACCGTGCGGGATAAATAACAAAATAATTTTGTAGTTCAGGCCGTTACGGACGCGGCGATACCAATTATGTATAGTTTATTTATTTGTTTATATATTTTTATTAATAATAAAGGAGTGATAAGGGAAAAAGTGGGACTTTTACTTTTATTACTTTTAAAACTTTTATTTTCTTATTTTTACACATCTTTTTTTAACTTTTTTTTTACTTTATTACTTTGTCCCACTAGGGGACTTGAGGGCAGGAGGCCCTGATCGCTATTCTAATACACTGCACTACATGCGTAGTGCAGTGTATTAGAACTGTCAGCTACTCACTGACAGCAAGCATAGTGGGTCCTGACGTTGTCAGGACCCACTAGGCTTCCGTCTATGGCATAGCCGGACGCCATTGTTTGGTGTCCGGTTGCCATAGTCACCATCGCCGGCCGCTATCGTGTAGCAGGCCGGCGATGGCGGATTAACCCCTAAGAAGCCGCGATCGCTATTGAACGCGGCTTCTGAGGGGTTAATCGGCGGCGGAGCTCCGCGATCGGTCCCGGCACATTGAGCAGTGATAGTCTGCTGTCGGAAACAGCAGCTATCACAGCTCATGAACGCGCCTCGCGCGAACGGCGCCGTGTTTACTCCATGACCTACTATTAGGTCACTGAGCGCGAACGCTACAGTTAGCATGACCTAATAGTAGGTCATGGAGCGTTAAGGGGTTAATCCATAGTCCTTTTTAATCGATTGTGAAACAAAATCTAAACGACATAATAAAAAGTCAACCGCACCACGGATTCCCAGACAGTCTCCCACACTGGTACTAGCGAGGCCTTAAGCTGTGTAACTTCTGCGATCTGACGAGAGCAGGGACATTCAGCTTAGAATGGCCGTTGACATTAAATGCTTTAATCCATAGTCCTTTTTAATCGATTGTGAAACAAAATCTAAACGACATAATAAAAATTCAACCGCACCACAGATTCCCAGACAGTCTCCCACACTGGTACTAGCGAGGCCTTAAGCTGTGTAACTTCTGCGATCTGACGAGAGCAGGCACATTCAGCTTAGAATGGCCATTAACATTAAATGCTTTAATCCATAGTCCTTTTTAATCGATTGTGAAACAAAATCTAAACGACATATTAAAAATTCAACCGCACCACGGATTCCCAGACAGTCTCCCACACTGGTACTAGCGAGGCCTTAAGCTGTGTAACTTCTGCGTTCTGACCAGAGCAGGCACATTCAGCTTAGAATGGCCATTGACGTTAAATGCTTTAATCCATAGTCCTATTTAATCTATTGTGAAACAAAATCTAAACGACATAATAAAAAGTGAACCGCACCACGGATTCCCAGACAGTCTCCCACACTGGTACTAGCGAGGCCTTAAGCTGTGTAACTTCTGCGATCTGACGAGAGCAGGCACATTCAGCTTAGAATGGCCATTGACATTAAATGCTTTAATCCATAGTACTTTTTAATCGATTGTGAAACAAAATCTAAACGACATAATAAAAAGTCAACCGCACCACGGATTCCCAGACAGTCTCCCACACTGGTACTAGCGAGGCCTTAAGCTGTGTAACTTCTGCGATCTGATGAGAGCAGGCACATTCAGCTTAGAATGGCCATTGACATTAAATGCTTTAATCCATAGTCCTTTTTAATCGATTGTGAAACAAAATCTAAACGACATAATAAAAATTCAACCGCACCACGGATTCCCAGACAGTCTCCCACACTGGTACTAGCGAGGACTTAAGCTGTGTAACTTCTGCGATCTGACGAGAGCAGGCACATTCAGCTTAGAATGGCCATTGACATTAAATCCTTTAATCCATAGTCCTATTTAATCTATTGTGAAACAAAATCTAAACTACATAATAAAAAGTCAACAGCACCACGGATTCCCAGACAGTCTCCCACACTGGTACTAGCGAGGCGTTAAGCTGCGTAACTTCTGCGATCTAACGAGAGCAGGCACATTCAGCTTAGAATGGCCATTGACATTAAATGCTTTAATCCATAGTCCTTTTTAATCGATTGTGAAACAAAATCTAAACGACATAATAAAAAGTCAACCGCACCACAGATTCCCAGACAGTCTCCCACACTGGTACTAGCGAGGCCTTAAGCTGTGTAACTTCTGCGATCTGACGAGAGCAGGCACATTCAGCTTAGAATGGCCATTGACATTAAAAGCCTTAATCCATAGTCCTATTTAATCTATTGTGAAACAAAATCTAAACAACATAATAAAAAGTCAACCGCACCACGGATTCCCAGACAGTCTCCCACACTGGTACTAGCGAGGGCTTAAGCTGTGTAACTTCTGCGATCTGACGAGAGCAGGGACATTCAGCTTAGAATGGCCATTGACATTAAATGCTTTAATCCATAGTCCTTTTTAATCGATTGTGAAACAAAATCTAAACGACATAATAAAAATTCAACCGCACCACGGATTCCCAGACAGTCTCCCACAGTGGTACTAGCGAGGCCTTAAGCTGTGTAACTTCTGCGATCTGACGAGAGGAGGGACATTCAGCTTAGAATGGCCATTGACATTAAATGCTTTAATCCATAGTCCTATTTAATCTATTGTGAAACAAAATCTAAACAACATAATAGAAAGTCAACCGCACCACGGATTCCCAGACAGTCTCCCACACTGGTACTAGCGAGGCCTTAAGCTGTGTAACTTCTGCGATCTGACGAGAGCAGGCACATTCAGCTTAGAATGGCCATTGACATTAAAAGCCTTAATCCATAGTCCTATTTAATCTATTGTGAAACAAAATCTAAACAACATAATAAAAAGTCAACCGCACCACGGATTCCCAGACAGTCTCCCAAACTGGTACTAGCGAGGCCTTAAGCTGTGTAACTTCTGCGATCTGACGAGAGCAGGCACATTCAGCTTAGAATGGCCATTGACATTAAATGCTTTAATCCATAGTCCTTTTTAATCGATTGTGAAACAAAATCTAAACGACATAATAAAAAGTCAACCGCACCACGGATTCCCAGACAGTCTCCCACACTGGTACTAGCGAGGCGTTAAGCTGTGTAACTTCTGCGATCTAACGAGAGCAGGCACATTCAGCTTAGAATGGCCATTGACATTAAATGCTTTAATCCATAGTCCTTTTTAATCGATTGTGAAACAAAATCTAAACGACATAATAAAAAGTCAACCGCACCACAGATTCCCAGACAGTCTCCCACACTGGAACTAGCGAGGCCTTAATCTGTGTAACTTCTGCGTTCGGACGAGAGCAGGCACGTTCAGCTTAGAATGGCCATTGACGTTAAATGCTTTAATCCACAGTCCTATTTAATCTATTGTGAAAAAAAATCTAAACGACATAATAAAAAGTCAACCGCACCACCGATTCCCAGACAGTCTCCCACACTGGTACTAGTGAGGCGTTAAGCTGTGTAACTTCTGCGATCTAACGAGAGCAGGCACATTCAGCTTAGAATGGCCATTGACAGTAAATGCTTTAATCCATAGTCCTTTTTAATCGATTGTGAAACAAAATCTAAACGACATAATAAAAAGTCAACCGCACCACGGATTCCCAGACAGTCTCCCACACTGGTACTAGCGAGGCCTTAAGCTGTGTAACTTCTGCGATCTGACGAGAGCAGGCACATTCAGCTTAGAATGGCCATTGACATTAAAAGCCTTAATCCATAGTCCTATTTAATCTATTGTGAAACAAAATCTAAACAACATAATAAAAAGGCAACCACACCACGGATTCCCAGACAGTCTCCCACACTGGTACTAGTGAGGCCTTAAGCTGTGTAACTTCTGCGTTCTGACGAGAGCAGGCACATTCAGCTTAGAATGGCCATTGACGTTAAATGCTTTAATCCATAGTCCTATTTAATCTATTGTGAAACAAAATCTAAACGACATAATAAAAAGGCAACCGCACCACGGATTCCCAGACAGTCTCCCACACTGGTACTAGCGAGGCCTTAAGCTGCGTAACTTCTGCGATCTGACGAGAGCAGGCACATTCAGCTTAGAATGGCCATTGACATTAAATGCTTTAATCCATAGTCCTTTTTAATCGATTGTGAAACAAAATCTAAACGACATAATAAGAAGTCAACCGCACCACGGATTCCCAGTCAGTCTCCCACACTGGTACTAGCGAGGCCTTAAGCTGTGTAACTTCTGCGATCTGACGAGAGCAGGCACATTCAGCTTAGAATGGCCATTGACTTTAAATGTCTTAATCCATAGTCCTTTTTAATCGATTGTGAAACAAAATCTAAACGACATAATAAAAAGTCAACCGCACCACGGATTCCCAGACAGTCTCCCACACTGGTACTAGCGAGGCCTTAAGCTGTGTAACTTCTGCGATCTGACGAGAGCAGGGACATTCAGCTAAGAATGGCCATTGACGTTAAATGCTTTAATCCATAGTCCTTTTTAATCGAATGTGAAACAAAATCTAAACGACATAATAAAAAGTCAACCGCACCACGGATTCCCAGACAGTCTCCCACACTGGTACTAGCGAGGCCTTAAGCTGTGTAACTTCAGCGATCTGACGAGAGCAGGCACATTCAGCTTAGAATGGCCATTGACATTAAATGCTTTAATCCATAGTCCTTTTTAATCGATTGTGAAACAAAATCTAAACGACATAATAAAAATTCAACCGCACCACGGATTCCCAGACAGTCTCCCACACTGGTACTAGCGAGGCCTTAAGCTGTGTAACTTCTGCGATCTGACGAGAGCAGGCATATTCAGCTTAGAATGGCCATTGACATCAAATTCTTTAATCCATAGTCCTTTTTAGTCGATTGTGAAACAAAATCTAAACGACATAATAAAAAGTCAACCGCACCACGGATTCCCAGACAGTCTCCCACACTGGTACTAGCGAGGCCTTATGCTGTGTAACTTCTGCGATCTGACGAGAGCAGGGACATTCAGCTTAGAATGGCCATTGACATTAAATGCTTTAATCCATAGTCCTTTTTAATCGATTGTGAAACAAAATCTAAACAACATAATAAAAATTCAACCGCACCACGGATTCCCAGACAGTCTCCCACACTGGTACTAGCGAGGCGTTAAGCTGTGTAACTTCTGCGATCTAACGAGAGCAGGCACATTCAGCTTAGAATGGCCATTGACATTAAATGCTTTAATCCATAGTCCTTTTTAATCGATTGTGAAACAAAATCTAAACGACATAATAAAAAGTCAACCGCACCACGGATTCCCAGACAATCTCCCACACTGGTACTAGCGAGGCCTTAAGCTGTGTAACTTCTGCGATCTGACGAGAGCAGGCACATTCAGCTTAGAATGGCCATTGACATTAAATTCTTTAATCCATAGTCCTTTTTAATCGATTGTGAAACAAAATCTAAACGACATAATAAAAAGTCAACCGCACCACGGATTCCCAGACAGTCTCCCACACTGGTACTAGCGAGGCCTTAAGCTGTGTAACTTCTGCGATCTGACGAGAGCAGGCACATTCAGCTTAGAATGGCCATTGACATTAAATGCTTTAATCCATAGTCCTTTTTAATCGATTGTGAAACAAAATCTAAACGACATAATAAAAAGTCAACCGCACCACGGATTCCCAGACAGTCTCCCACACTGGTACTAGCGAGGCCTTAAGCTGTGTAACTTCTGCGATCTGACGAGAGCAGGCACATTCAGCTTAGAATGGCCATTAACATTAAATGCTTTAATCCATAGTCCTTTTTAATCGATTGTGAAACAAAATCTAAACGACATATTAAAAATTCAACCGCACCACGGATTCCCAGACAGTCTCCCACACTGGTACTAGCGAGGCCTTAAGCTGTGTAACTTCTGCGATCTGACGAGAGAAGGCACATTCAGCTTAGAATGGCCATTGACATTAAAAGCCTTAATCCATAGTCCTATTTAATCTATTGTGAAACAAAATCTAAACAACATAATAAAAATTCAATTACACCACGGATTCATAGACAGTCTCCCACACTGGTACTAGCGAGGCCTTATGCTGTGTAACTTCTGCGATCTGACGAGAGCAGGGACATTCAGCTTAGAATGGCCATTGACATTAAATGCTTTAATCCATAGTCCTTTTTAATCGATTGTGAAACAAAATCTAAACGACATAATAAAAATTCAACCGCACCACGGATTCCCAGACAGTCTCCCACACTGGTACTAGCGAGGCGTTAAGCTGTGTAACTTCTGCGATCTAACGAGAGCAGGCACATTCAGCTTAGAATGGCCATTGACATTAAATGCTTTAATCCATAGTCCTTTTTAATCGATTGTGAAACAAAATCTAAACGACATAATAAAAAGTCAACTGCACCACGGATTCCCAGACAGTCTCCCACAGTGGTACTAGCGAGGCGTTAAGCTGTGTAACTTCTGCGATCTAACGAGAGCAGGGACATTCAGCTTAGAATGGCCATTGACATTAAAGGCTTTAATCCATAGTCCTTTTTAATCGATTGTGAAACAAAATCTAAACGACATAATAAAAATTCAACCGCACCACGGATTCCCAGACAGTCTCCAACACTGGTACTAGGGAGGGGTTAAGCTGTGTAACTTCTGCGATCTAACGAGAGCAGGCACATTCAGCTTAGAATGGCCATTAACATTAAATGCTTTAATCCATAGTCCTTTTTAATCGATTGTGAAACAAAATCTAAACGACATAATAAAAAGTCAACCGCACCACGGATTCCCAGACAGTCTCCCACACTGGTACTAGCGAGGCGTTAAGCTGGGTAACTTCTGCGATCTAACGAGAGAAGGCACATTCAGCTTAGAATGGCCATTGACATTAAATGCTTTAATCCATAGTCCATTTTAATCGATTGTGAAACAAAATCTAAACGACATAATAAAAAGTCAACCGCACCACGGATTCCCAGACAGTCTCCCACACTGGTACTAGCGAGGCCTTAAGCTGTGTAACTTCTGCGATCTGACGAGAGAAGGCACATTCAGCTTAGAATGGCCATTGACATTAAAAGCCTTAATCCATAGTCCTATTTAATCTATTGTGAAACAAAATCTAAACAACATAATAAAAATTCAATTACACCACGGATTCATAGACAGTCTCCCACACTGGTACTAGCGAGGCCTTAAGCTGTGTAACTTCTGCGTTAGGACGAGAGCAGGCACATTCAGCTTAGAATGGCCATTGATGTTAAATGCTTTAATCCACAGTCCTATTTAATCTATTGTGAAAAAAAATCTAAACGACATAATAAAAAGTCAACCGCACCACGGATTCCCAGACAGTCTCCCACACTGGTACTAGTGAGGCGTTAAGCTGTGTAACTTCTGCGATCTAACGAGAGCAGGCACATTCAGCTTAGAATGGCCATTGACAGTAAATGCTTTAATCCATAGTCCTTTTTAATCGATTGTGAAACAAAATCTAAACGACATAATAAAAAGTCAACCGCACCACGGATTCCCAGACAGTCTCCCACACTGGTACTAGCGAGGCCTTAAGCTGTGTAACTTCTGCGATCTGATGAGAGCAGGCACATTCAGCTTAGAATGGCCATTGACATTAAAAGCCTTAATCCATAGTCCTATTTAATCTATTGTGAAACAAAATCTAAACGACATAATAAAAAGTCAACCACACCACGGATTCCCAGACAGTCTCCCACACTGGTACTAGTGAGGCCTTAAGCTGTGTAACTTCTGCGTTCTGACGAGAGCAGGCACATTCAGCTTAGAATGGCCATTGACGTTAAATGCTTTAATCCATAGTCCTATTTAATCTATTGTGAAACAAAATCTAAACGACATAATAAAAAGTCAACCGCACCACGGATTCCCAGACAGTCTCCCACACTAGTACTAGCGAGGCCTTAAGCTGTGTAACTTCTGCGATCTGACGAGAGCAGGCACATTCAGCTTAGAATGGCCATTGACATTAAATGCTTTAATCCATAGTCCTTTTTAATCGATTGTGAAACAAAATCTAAACGACATAATAAAAAGTCAACCGCACCACGGATTCCCAGTCAGTCTCCCACACTGGTACTAGCGAGGCCTTAAGCTGTGTAACTTCTGCGATCTGACGAGAGCAGGCACATTCAGCTTAGAATGGCCATTGACATTAAATGCTTTAATCCATAGTCCTTTTTAATCGATTGTGAAACAAAATCTAAACGACATAATAAAAAGTCAACCGCACCACGGATTCCCAGACAGTCTCCCACACTGGTACTAGCGAGGCCTTAAGCTGTGTAACTTCTGCGATCTGACGAGAGCAGGGACATTCAGCTTAGAATGGCCATTGACGCTAAATGCTTTAATCCATAGTCCTATTTAATCGATTGTGAAACAAAATCTAAACGACATAATAAAAAGTCAACCGCACCACGGATTCCCAGACTGTCTCCCACACTGGTACTAGCGAGGCCTTAAGCTGTGTAACTTCTGCGATCTGACGAGAGCAGGCACATTCAGCTTAGAATGGCCATTGACATTAAATGCTTTAATCCATAGTCCTTTTTAATCGATTTTGAAACAAAATCTAAACGACATAATAAAAAGTCAACCGCACCACGGATTCCCAGACAGTCTCCCACACTGGTACTAGCGAGGCCTTAAGCTGTGTAACTTCTGCGATCTGACGAGAGCAGGGACATTCAGCTTAGAATGGCCATTGACACTAAATGCTTTAATCCATAGTCCTTTTTATTCGATTGTGAAACAAAATCTAAACGACATAATAAAAATTCAACCGCACCACGGATTCCCAGACAGTCTCCCACACTGGTACTAGCGAGGCCTTAAGCTGTGTAACTTCTGCGATCTGACGAGAGCAGGCACATTCAGCTTAGAATGGCCATTGACATCAAATTCTTTAATCCATAGTCCTTTTTAATCGATTGTGAAACAAAATCTAAACGACGTAATAAAAAGTCAACTGCACCACGGATTCCCAGACAGTCTCCCACACTGGTACTAGCGAGGCCTTAAGCTGTGTAACTTCTGCGATCTGACGAGAGCAGGGACATTCAGCTTAGAATGGCCATTGACATTAAATGCTTTAATCCATAGTCCTTTTTAATCGATTGTGAAACAAAATCTAAACGACATAATAAAAATTCAACCGCACCACGGATTCCCAGACAGTCTCCCACACTGGTACTAGCGAGGCGTTAAGCTGTGTAACTTCTGCGATCTGACGAGAGCAGGCACATTCAGCTTAGAATGGCCATTGACATTAAATGCTTTAATCCATAGTCCTTTTTAATCGATTGTGAAACAAAATCTAAACGACATAATAAAAATTCAACCGCACCACGGATTCCCAGACAGTCTCCCACACTGGTACTAGCGAGGCCTTAAGCTGTGTAACTTCTGCGATCTGACGAGAGGAGGCACATTCAGCTTAGAATGGCCATTGACATTAAATGCTTTAATCCATAGTCCTTTTTAATCGATTGTGAAACAAAATCTAAACGACATAATAAAAAGTCAACCGCACCACGGATTTCCAGACAGTCTCCCACACTGGTACTAGCGAGGCGTTAAGCGGTGTAACTTCTGCGATCTAACGGGAGCAGGCACATTCAGCTTAGAATGGCCATTGACATTAAATGCTTTAATCCATAGTCCTTTTTAATCGATTGTGAAACAAAATCTAAACGACATAATAAAAAGTCAACCGCACCACAGATTCCCAGACAGTCTGCCACACTGGAACTAGCGAGGCCTTAAGCTGTGTAACTTCTGCGATCTGACGAGAGCAGTCACATTCAGCTTAGAATGGCCATTGACATTAAAAGCCTTAATCCATAGTCCTATTTAATCTATTGTGAAACAAAATCTAACCAACATAATAAAAAGTCAACCGCACCACGGATTCCCAGACAGTCTCCCACACTGGTACTAGCGAGGCCTTAAGCTGTGTAACTTCTGCGATATGACGAGAGCAGGGACATTCAGCTTAGAATGGCCATTGACATTAAATGCTTTAATCCATAGTCTTTTTTAATCGATTGTGAAACAAAATCTAAACGACATAATAAAAAGTCTCCCACACTGGTACTAGCGAGGCCTTAAGCTGTGTAACTTCTGCGTTCTGACGAGAGAAGGCACATTCAGCTCAGAATGGCCATTGACGTTAAATGCTTTAATCCATAGTCCTATTTAATCTATTGTGAAACAAAATCTAAACGACATAATAAAAAGTCAACCGCACCACGGATTCCCAGACAGTCTCCCACACTGGTACTAGCGAGGCCTTAAGCTGTGTAACTTCTGCGATCTGACGAGAGCAGGCACATTCAGCTTAGAATGGCCATTGACATTAAATGCTTTAATCCATAGTCCTTTTTAATCGATTGTGAAACAAAATCTAAACAACATAATAATAAGTCAACCGCACCACGGATTCCCAGACAGTCTCCCACACTGATACTAGCGAGGCCTTAAGCTGTGTAACTTCTGCGATCTAACGAGAGCAGGCACATTCAGCTTAGAATGGCCATTGACATTAAATGCTTTAATCCATAGTCCTTTTTAATCGATTGTGAAACAAAATCTAAACGACATAATAAAAAGTCAACCGCACCACAGATTCCCAGACAGTCTCCCACACTGGTACTAGCGAGGCCTTAAGCTGTGTAACTTCTGCGATCTGACGAGAGCAGGGACATTCAGCTTAGAATGGCCATTGACATTAAATGCTTTAATCCATAGTCCTTTTTAATCTATTGTGAAACAAAATCTAAACGACATAATAAAAAGTCAACCGCACCACGGATTCCCAGACAGTCTCCCACACTGGTACTAGCGAGGCCTTAAGCTGTGTAACTTCTGCGATCTGACGAGAGCAGGGACATTCAGATTAGAATGGCCATTGACATTAAATGCTTTAATCCATAGTCCTTTTTAATCGATTGTGAAACAAAATCTAAACGACATAATAAAAATTCAACCGCACCACGGATTCCCAGACAGTCTCCCACACTGGTACTAGCGAGGCCTTAAGCTGTGTAACTTCTGCGTTCTGACGAGAGAAGGCACATTCAGCTTAGAATGGCCATTGACGTTAAATGCTTTAATCCATAGTCCTATTTAATCTATTGTGAAACAAAATCTAAACGACATAATAAAAAGTCAACCGCACCACGGATTCCCAGACAGTCTCCCACACTGGTACTAGCGAGGCCTTAAGCTGTGTAACTTCTGCGATCTGACGAGAGCAGGCACATTCAGCTTAGAATGGCCATTGACATTAAATGCTTTAATCCATAGTCCTTTTTAATCGATTGTGAAACAAAATCTAAACAACATAATAATAAGTCAACCGCACCACGGACTCCCAGACAGTCTCCCACACTGGTACTAGCGAGGCCTTAAGCTGTGTAACTTCTGCGATCTGACGAGAGCAGGCACATTCAGCTTAGAAAGGCCATTGACATTAAATGCTTTAATCCATAGTCCTTTTTAATCGATTGTGAAACAAAATCTAAACGACATAATAAAAAGTCAACCGCACCACGGATTCCCAGACAGTCTCCCACACTGGTACTAGCGAGGCCTTAAGCTGTGTAACTTCTGCGATCTGACGAGAGCAGGCACATTCAGCTTAGAATGGCCATTGACATTAAATGCTTTAATCCATAGTCCTTTTTAATCGATTGTGAAACAAAATCTAAACGACATAATAAAAAGTCAACCGCACCACAGATTCCCAGACAGTCTCCCACACTGGAAGTAGCGAGGCCTTAAGCTGTGTAACTTCTGCGATCTGACGAGAGCAGTCACATTCAGCTTAGAACGGCCATTGACATTAAAAGCCTTAATCCATAGTCCTATTTAATCTATTGTGAAACAAAATCTAACCAACATAATACAAAGTCAACCGCACCACGGATTCCCAGACAGTCTCCCACACTGGTACTAGCGAGGGCTTAAGCTGTGTAACT
Organism: Rhinoderma darwinii; assembly: GCF_050947455.1. Lineage (NCBI taxonomy): Eukaryota > Metazoa > Chordata > Amphibia > Anura > Rhinodermatidae > Rhinoderma > Rhinoderma darwinii. Next base: position 216,926 of record NW_027461665.1, read on the forward strand.
TCTGCGATCTGACGAGAGAAGGCACATTCAGCTTAGAATGGCCATTGACATTAAATGCTTTAATCCATAGTCCTTTTTAATCGATTGTGAAACAAAATCTAAACGACGTAATAAAAAGTCAACCGCACCACGGATTCCCAGACAGTCTCCCACACTGGTACTAGCGTGGCCTTAAGCTGTGTAACTTCTGCGATCTGCCGAGAGCATTGACATTCAGCTTAGAATGGCCATTGACATTAAATGCTTTAATCCATAGTCCTTTTTAATCGATTGTGAAACAAAATCTAAACGACATAATAAAAAGTCAACCGCACCACGGATTCCTAGACAGTCTCCCACACTGGTACTAGCGAGGCCTTAAGCTGTGTAACTTCTGCGATCTGACGAGAGCAGGGACATTCAGCTTAGAATGGCCATTGACATTAAATGCTTTAATCCATAGTCCTTTTTATTCGATTGTGAAACAAAATCTAAACGACGTAATAAAAAGTCAACCGCACCACGGATTCCCAGACAGTCTCCCACACTGGTACTAGCGAGGCCTTAAGCTGTGTAACTTCTGCGACCTGACGAGAGCAGGGACATTCAGCTTAGAATGGCCATTGACATTAAATGCTTTAATCCATAGTCCTTTTTAATCGATTGTGAAACAAAATCTAAACGACATAATAAAAAGTCAACCGCACCACGGATTCCCAGACAGTCTCCCACACTGGTACTAGCGAGGCCTTAAGCTGTGTAACTTCTGCGATCTGACGAGAGCAGGGACATTCAGCTTAGAATGGCAATTGACATTAAATGCTTTAATCCATAGTCCTTTTTAATCGATTGTGAAACAAAATCTAAACGACATAATAAAAATTCAACCGCACCACGGATTCCCAGACAGTCTCCCACACTGGTACTAGCGAGGCCTTAAGCTGTGTAACTTCTGCGTTCTGACGAGAGAAGGCACATTCAGCTTAGAATGGCCATTGACGTTAAATGCTTTAATCCATAGTCCTATTTAATCTATTGTGAAACAAAATCTAAACGACATAATAAAAAGTCAACCGCACCACGGATTCCCAGACAGTCTCCCACACTGGTACTAGCGAGGCCTTAAGCTGTGTAACTTCTGCGATCTGACGAGAGCAGGCACATTCAGCTTAGAATGGCCATTGCCATTAAATGCTTTAATCCATAGTCCTTTTTAATCGATTGTGAAACAAAATCTAAACAACATAATAATAAGTCAACCGCACCACGGATTCCCAGACAGTCTCCCACACTGGTACTAGCGAGGCCTTAAGCTGTGTAACTTCTGCGATCTGACGAGAGCAGGCACATTCAGCTTAGAATGGCCATTGACATTAAATGCTTTAATCCATAGTCCTTTTTAATCGATTGTGAAACAAAATCTAAACGACATAATAAAAAGTCAACCGCACCACGGATTCCCAGACAGTCTCCCACACTGGTACTAGTGAGGCCTTAAGCTGTGTAACTTCTGCGATCTGACGAGAGCAGGCACATTCAGCTTAGAATGGCCATTGACATTAAATGCTTTAATCCATAGTCCTTTTTAATCGATTGTGAAACAAAATCTAAACGACATAATAAAAAGTCAACCGCACCACAGATTCCCAGACAGTCTCCCACACTGGAACTAGCGAGGCCTTAAGCTGTGTAACTTCTGCGATCTGACGAGAGAAGTCACATTCAGCTTAGAATGGCCATTGACATTAAAAGCCTTAATCCATAGTCCTATTTAATCTATTGTGAAACAAAATCTAACCAACATAATAAAAAGGTAATCGCACCACGGATTCCCAGACAGTCTCCCACACTGGTACTAGCGAGGCCTTAAGCTGTGTAACTTCTGCGATCTGACGAGAGCAGGGACATTCAGCTTAGAATGGCCATTGACATTAAATTCTTTAATCCATAGTCTTTTTTAATCGATTGTGAAACAAAATCTAAACGACATAATAAAAAGTTAACCGCACCACGGCTTCCCAGACAGTCTCCCACACTGGTACTAGCGAGGCCTTAAGCTGTGTAACTTCTGCGTTCTGACGAGAGCAGGCACATCCAGCTTAGAATGGCCATTGACGTTAAATGCTTTAATCCATAGTCCTATTTAATCTATTGTGAAAAAAAATCTAAACGACATAATAAAAAGTCAACCGCACCACGGATTCCCAGACAGTCTCCCACACTGGTACTAGCGAGGCGTTAAGCTGTGTAACTTCTGCGATCTAACGAGAGCAGGCACATTCAGCTAAGAATGGCCATTGACAGTAAATGCTTTAATCCATAGTCCTTTTTAATCGATTGTGAAACAAAATCTAAACGACATAATAAAAAGGCAACCGCACCACGGATTCCCAGACAGTCTCCCACACTGGTACTAGCGAGGACTTAAGCTGTGTAACTTCTGCGATCTGACGAGAGCAGGGACATTCAGCTTAGAATGGCCATTGACATTAAAGGCTTTAATCCATAGTCCTTTTTAATCGATTGTGAAACAAAATCTAAACGACATAATAAAAACTCAACCGCACCACAGATTCCCAGACAGTCTCCCACACTGGTACTAGCGAGGCGTTAAGCTGTGTAACTTCTGCGATCTGACGAGAGCAGGAACATTCAGCTTAGAATGGCCATTGACATTAAAAGCCTTAATCCATAGTCCTATTTAATCTATTGTGAAACAAAATCTAAACAACATAATAAAAAGTCAACCGCACCACGGATTCCCAGACAGTCTCCCACACTGGTACTAGCGAGGACTTAAGCTATGTAACTTCTGCGTTCTGACGAGAGCAGGCACATTCAGCTTAGAATGGCCATTGACATTAAATGCTTTAATCCATAGTCCTTTTTAATCGATTGTGAAACAAAATCTAAACGACATAATAAAAAGTCAACCGCACCACGGATTCCCAGACAGTCTCCCACACTGGTACTAGCGAGGCCTTAAGCTGTGTAACTTCTGCGATCTGACGAGAGCAGGCACATTCAGCTTAGAATGGCCATTGACATTAAAAGCTGTAATCCATAGTCCTATTTAATCTATTGTGAAACAAAATCTAAACAACATAATAAAAAGTCAACCGCACCACGGATTCCCAGACAGTCTCCCACACTGGTACTAGCGAGGCCTTAAGCTGTGTAACTTCTGCGTTTGGACGAGAGCAGGCACATTCAGCTTAGAATGGCCATTGACGTTAAATGCTTTAATCCATAGTCCTATTTAATCTATTGTGAAACAAAATCTAAACAACATAATAAAAAGTCAACCGCACCACGGATTCCCAGACAGTCTCCCACACTGGTACTAGCGAGGCGTTAAGCTGTGTAACTTCTGCGATCTAACGAGAGCAGGCACATTCAGCTTAGAATGAGCATTGACTTTAAATGCTTTAATCCATAGTCCTTTTTAATCGATTGTGAAACAAAATCTAAACGACATAATAAAAAGTCAACCGCACCACGGATTCCCAGACAGTCTCCCACACTGGTACTAGCGTGGCCTTAAGCTGTGTAACTTCTGCGATCTGCCGAGAGCATTGACATTCAGCTTAGAATGGCCATTGACATTAAATGCTTTAATCCATAGTCCTTTTTAATCGATTGTGAAACAAAATCTAAACGACATAATAAAAAGTCAACCGCACCACGGATTCCTAGACAGTCTCCCACACTGGTACTAGCGAGGCCTTAAGCTGTGTAACTTCTGCGATCTGACGAGAGCAGGGACATTCAGCTTAGAATGGCCATTGACATTAAATGCTTTAATCCATAGTCCTTTTTAATCGATTGTGAAACAAAATCTAAACGACGTAATAAAAAGTCAACCGCACCACGGATTCCCAGACAGTCTCCCACACTGGTACTAGCGAAGCCTTAAGCTGTGTAACTTCTGCGACCTGACGAGAGCAGGGACATTCAGCTTAGAATGGCCATTGACATTAAATGCTTTAATCCATAGTCCTTTTTAATCGATTGTGAAACAAAATCTAAACGACATAATAAAAAGTCAACCGCACCACGGATTCCCAGACAGTCTCCCACACTGGTACTAGCGAGGCCTTAAGCTGTGTAACTTCTGCGATCTGACGAGAGCAGGGACATTCAGCTTAGAATGGCAATTAACATTAAATGCTTTAATCCATAGTCCTTTTTAATCGATTGTGAAACAAAATCTAAACGACATAATAAAAATTCAACCGCACCACGGATTCCCAGACAGTCTCCCACACTGGTACTAGCGAGGCCTTAAGCTGTGTAACTTCTGCGTTCTGACGAGAGAAGGCACATTCAGCTTAGAATGGCCATTGACGTTAAATGCTTTAATCCATAGTCCTATTTAATCTATTGTGAAACAAAATCTAAACGACATAATAAAAATTCAACCGCACCACGGATTCCCAGACAGTCTCCCACACTGGTACTAGCGAGGCCTTAAGCTGTGTAACTTCCGCGATCTGACGAGAGCAGGCACATTCAGCTTAGAATGGCCATTGCCATTAAATGCTTTAATCCATAGTCCTTTTTAATCGATTGTGAAACAAAATCTAAACAACATAATAATAAGTCAACCGCACCACGGATTCCCAGACAGTCTCCCACACTGGTACTAGCGAGGCCTTAAGCTGTGTAACTTCTGCGATCTGACGAGAGCAGGCACATTCAGCTTAGAATGGCCATTGACATTAAATGCTTTAATCCATAGTCCTTTTTAATCGATTGTGAAACAAAATCTAAACGACATAATAAAAAGACAACCGCACCACGGATTCCCAGACAGTCTCCCACACTGGTACTAGTGAGGCCTTAAGCTGTGTAACTTCTGCGATCTGACGAGAGCAGGCACATTCAGCTTAGAATGGCCATTGCCATTAAATGCTTTAATCCATAGTCCTTTTTAATCGATTGTGAAACAAAATCTAAACGACATAATAAAAAGTCAACCGCACCACAGATTCCCAGACAGTCTCCCACACTGGAACTAGCGAGGCCTTAAGCTGTGTAACTTCTGCAATCTGACGAGAGAAGTCACATTCAGCTTAGAATGGCCATTGACATTAAAAGCCTTAATCCATAGTCCTATTTAATCTATTGTGAAACAAAATCTAACCAACATAATAAAAAGGTAATCGCACCACGGATTCCCAGACAGTCTCCCACACTGGTACTAGCGAGGCCTTAAGCTGTGTAACTTCTGCGATCTGACGAGAGCAGGGACATTCAGCTTAGAATGGCCATTGACATTAAATGCTTTAATCCATAGTCTTTTTTAATCGATTGTGAAACAAAATCTAAACGACATAATAAAAAGTTAACCGCACCACGGATTCCCAGACAGTCTCCCACACTGGTACTAGCGAGGCCTTAAGCTGTGTAACTTCTGCGTTCTGACGAGAGCAGGCACATTCAGCTTAGAATGGCCATTGACGTTAAATGCTTTAATCCATAGTCCTATTTAATCTATTGTGAAAAAAAATCTAAACGACATAATAAAAAGTCAACCGCACCACGGATTCCCAGACAGTCTCCCACACTGGTACTAGCGAGGCGTTAAGCTGTGTAACTTCTGCGATCCAACGAGAGCAGGCACATTCAGCTAAGAATGGCCATTGACAGTAAATGCTTTAATCCATAGTCCTTTTTAATCGATTGTGAAACAAAATCTAAACGACATAATAAAAAGGCAACCGCACCACGGATTCCCAGACAGTCTCCCACACTGGTACTAGCGAGGACTTAAGCTGTGTAACTTCTGCGATCTGACGAGAGCAGGGACATTCAGCTTAGAATGGCCATTGACATTAAAGGCTTTAATCCATAGTCCTTTTTAATCGATTGTGAAACAAAATCTAAACGACATAATAAAAACTCAACCGCACCACAGATTCCCAGACAGTCTCCCACACTGGTACTAGCGAGGCGTTAAGCTGTGTAACTTCTGCGATCTGACGAGAGCAGGAACATTCAGCTTAGAATGGCCATTGACATTAAAAGCCTTAATCCATAGTCCTATTTAATCTATTGTGAAACAAAATCTAAACAACATAATAAAAAGTCAACCGCACCACGGATTCCCAGACAGTCTCCCACACTGGTACTAGCGAGGACTTAAGCTATGTAACTTCTGCGTTCTGACGAGAGCAGGCACATTCAGCTTAGAATGGCCATTGACATTAAATGCTTTAATCCATAGTCCTTTTTAATCGATTGTGAAACAAAATCTAAACGACATAATAAAAAGTCAACCGCACCACGGATTCCCAGACAGTCTCCCACACTGGTACTAGCGAGGCCTTAAGCTGTGTAACTTCTGCGATCTGACGAGAGCAGGCACATTCAGTTTAGAATGGCCATTGACATTAAAAGCCGTAATCCATAGTCCTATTTAATCTATTGTGAAACAAAATCTAAACAACATAATAAAAAGTCAACCGCACCACGGATTCCCAGACAGTCTCCCACACTGGTACTAGCGAGGCCTTAAGCTGTGTAACTTCTGCGTTTGGACGAGAGCAGGCACATTCAGCTTAGAATGGCCATTGACGTTAAATGCTTTAATCCATAGTCCTATTTAATCTATTGTGAAACAAAATCTAAACAACATAATAAAAAGTCAACCGCACCACGGATTCCCAGACAGTCTCCCACACTGGTACTAGCGAGGCGTTAAGCTGTGTAACTTCTGCGATCTAACGAGAGCAGGCACATTCAGCTTAGAATGAGCATTGACTTTAAATGCTTTAATCCATAGTCCTTTTTAATCGATTGTGAAACAAAATCTAAACGACATAATAAAAAGTCAACCGCACCACGGATTCCCAGACAGTCTCCCACACTGGTACTAGCGAGGCCTTAAGCTGTGTAACTTCTGCGATCTGACGAGAGCAGGCACATTCAGCTTAGAATAGCCATTAACGTTAAATGCTTTAATCCATAGTCCTTTTTAATCGATTGTGAAACAAAATCTAAACGACATAATAAAAAGTCAACTGCACCACGGATTTCCAGACAGTCTCCCACACTGGTACTAGCGAGGCCTTAAGCTGTGTAACTTCTGCGATCTGACGAGAGCAGGGACATTCAGCTTAGAATGGCCATTGACATTAAATGCTTTAATCCATAGTCCTTTTTAATCGATTGTGAAACAAAATCTAAACGACATAATAAAATTCAACCGCACCACGGATTCCCAGACAGTCTCCCACACTGGTACTAGCGAGGCCTTAAGCTGTGTAACTTCCGCGTTCTGACGAGAGCTGGCACATTAAGCTTAGAATGGCCATTGACGTTAAATGCTTTAATCCATAGTCCTATTTAATCTATTGTGAAACAAAATCTAAACGACATAATAAAAAGGCAACCGCACCACGGATTCCCAGACAGTCTCCCACACTGGTACTAGCGAGGCCTTAAGCTGTGTAACTTCTGCGATCTGACGAGAGCAGGCACATTCAGCTTAGAATGGCCATTGACATTAAAAGCCTTAATCCATAGTCCTATTTAATCTATTGTGAAACAAAATCTAAACAACATAATAAAATGTCAACCGCACCACGCATTCCCAGACAGTCTCCCACACTGGTACCAGCGAGGCCTTAAGCTGTGTAACTTCTGCGATCTGACGAGAGCAGGGACATTCAGCTTAGAATGGCCATTGACATTAAAGGCTTTAATCCATAGTCCTTTTTAATCGATTGTGAAACAAAATCTAAACGACATAATAAAAACTCAACCGCACCACAGATTCCCAGACAGTCTCCCACACTGGTACTAGCGAGGCCTTAAGCTGTGTAACTTCTGCGTTCGGACGAGAGCAGGCACATTCAGCTTAGAATGGCCATTGACGTTAAATGCTTTAATCCATAGTCATATTTAATCTATTGTGAAACAAAATCTAAACGACATAATAAAAAGTCAACCGCACCACGGATTCCCAGACAGTCTCCCACACTGGTACTAGCGAGGCGTTAAGCTGTGTAACTTCTGCGCTCTAACGAGAGCAGGCACATTCAGCTTAGAATGGCCATTGACTTTAAATGCTTTAACCCAGAGTCCTTTTTAATCGATTGTGAAACAAAATCTAAACGACATAATAGAAAGTCAACCGCACCACGGATTCCCAGACAGTCTCCCACACTAGTACTAGCGAGGCCTTAAGCTGTGTAACTTCTGCGATCTGACGAGAGCAGGAACATTCAGCTTAGAATGGCCATTGACATTAAAAGCCTTAATCCATAGTCCTATTTAATCTATTGTGAAACAAAATCTAAACAACATAATAAAAAGTCAACCGCACCACGGATTCCCAGACAGTCTCCCACACTGGTACTAGCGAGGACTTAAGCTATGTAACTTCTGCGTTCTGACGAGAGCAGGCACATTCAGCTTAGAATGGCCATTGACATTAAATGCTTTAATCCATAGTCCTTTTTAATCGATTGTGAAACAAAATCTAAACGACATAATAAAAATTCAACCGCACCACGGATTCCCAGACAGTCTCCCACACTGGTACTAGCGAGGCCTTAAGCTGTGTAACTTCTGCGTTCTGACGAGAGCTGGCACATTCAGCTTAGAATGGCCATTGACGTTAAATGCTTTAATCCATAGTCCTATTTAATCTATTGTGAAACAAAATCTAAACGACATAATAAAAAGTCAACCGCACCACGGATTCCCAGACAGTCTCCCACACTGGTACTAGGGAGGCCTTAAGCTGTGTAACTTCTGCGATCTGACGAGAGCAGGCACATTCAGCTTAGAATGGCCATTGACATTAAATGCTTTAATCCATAGTCCTTTTTAATCGATTGTGAAACAAAATCTAAACGACATAATAAAAAGTCAACCGCACCACGGATTCCCAGACAGTCTCCCACACTGGTACTAGCGAGGCCTTAAGCTGTGTAACGTCTGCGATCTGACGAGAGCAGGCACATTCAGCTTAGAATGGCCATTGACATTAAATGCTTTAATCCATAGTTCTTTTTAATCGATTGTGAAACAAAATCTAAACGACATAATAAAAAGTCAACCGCACCACGGATTCCCAGACAGTCTCCCACACTGGTACTAGCGAGACCTTAAGCTGTGTAACTTCTGCGATCTGACGAGAGCAGGCACATTCAGCTTAGAATGGCCATTGACATTAAAAGCCTTAATCCATAGTCCTATTTAATCTATTGTGAAACAAAATCTAAACAACATAATAAAAAGTCAACCGCACCACGCATTCCCAGACAGTCTCCCACACTGGTACCAGCGAGGCCTTAAGCTGTGTAACTTCTGCGATCTGACGAGAGCAGGGACATTCAGCTTAGAATGGCCATTGACATTAAAGGCTTTAATCCATAGTCCTTTTTAATCGATTGTGAAACAAAATCTAAACGACATAATAAAAACTCAACTGCACCACAGATTCCCAGACAGTCTCCCACACTGGTACTAGCGAGGCCTTAAGCTGTGTAACTTCTGCGTTCGGACGAGAGCAGGCACATTCAGCTTAGAATGGCCATTGACGTTAAATGCTTTAATCCATAGTCATATTTAATCTATTGTGAAACAAAATCTAAACGACATAATAAAAAGTCAACCGCACCACGGATTCCCAGACAGTCTACCACACTGGTACTAGCGAGGCGTTAAGCTGTGTAACTTCTGCGCTCTAACGAGAGCAGGCACATTCAGCTTAGAATGGCCATTGACTTTAAATGCTTTAACCCATAGTCCTTTTTAATCGATTGTGAAACAAAATCTTAACGACATAATAAAAAGTCAACCACACCACGGATTCCCAGACAGTCTCCCACAATGGTACTAGCGAGGCCTTAAGCTGTGTAACTTCTGCGCTCTGACGAGAGCAGGCACATTCAGCTTAGAATGGCCATTGACATTAAAAGCTTTAATCCATAGTCCTATTTAATCTATTGTGAAACAAAATCTAAACATAATAAAAAGTCAACCGCACCACGGATTCCCAGACAGTCTCCCACACTGGTACTAGCGAGGACTTAAGCTATGTAATTTCTGCGTTCTGACGAGAGCAGGCACATTCAGCTTAGAATGGCCATTGACGTTAAATGCTTTAATCCATAGTCCTTTTTAATCGATTGTGAAACAAAATCTAAACGACATAATAAAAAGTCAACCGCACCACGGATTCCCAGACAGTCTCCCACACTGGTACTAGCGAGGCCTTAAGCTGTGTAATTTCTGCGATCTGACGAGAGCAGGCACATTCAGCTTAGAATGGCCATTGACATTAAATGCTTTAATCCATAGTCCTTTTTAATCGATTGTGAAACAAAATCTAAACGACATAATAAAAAGTCAATAGCACCACGGATTCCCAGACAGTCTCCCACACTGGTACTAGCTAGGCCTTAAGCTGTGTAACTTCTGCGATCTGACGAGAGCAGGGACATTCAGCTTAGAATGGCCATTGACATTAAATGCTTTAATCCATAGTCCTTTTTAATCGATTGTGAAACAAAATCTAAACGACATAATAAAAATTCAACCGCACAACGGATTCCGAGACAGTCTCCCACACTGGTACTAGCGAGGCCTTAAGCTGGGTAACTTCTGCGATCTGACGAGAGAAGGCACATTCAGCTTAGAATGGCCATTGACGTTAAATGATTTAATCCATAGTCCTATTTAATCTATTGTGAAACAAAATCTAAACGACATAATAAAAAGTCAACCGCACCACGGATTCCCAGACAGTCTCCCACACTGGTACTAGCGAGGCCTTAAGCTGTGTAACTTCTGCGATCTGACGAGAGCAGGCACATTCAGCTTAGAATGGCCATTGACATTAAAAGCCTTAATCCATAGTCCTATTTAATCTATTGTGAAACAAAATCTAAACAACATAATAAAAAGTCAACCGCACCACGCATTCCCAGACAGTCTCCCACACGGGTACCAGCGAGGCCTTAAGCTGTGTAACTTCTGCGATCTGACGAGAGCAGGCACATTCAGCTTAGAATGGCCATTGACGTTAAATGATTTAATCCATAGTCCTATTTAATCTATTGTGAAACAAAATCTAAACGACATAATAAAAAGTCAACCTCACCACAGATTCCCAGACAGTCTCCCACACTGGTACTAGCGAGGCCTTAAGCTGTGTAACTTCTGCGTTCGGACGAGAGCAGGCACATTCAGCTTAGAATGGCCATTGACGTTAAATGCTTTAATCCATAGTCCTATTTAATCTATTGTGAAACAAAATCTAAACGACATAATAAAAAGTTAACCGCACCACGGATTCCCAGACAGTCTCCCACACTGGCACTAGCGAGGCGTTAAGCTGAGTAACTTCTGCGTTCTAACGAGAGCAGGCACATTCAGCTTAGAATGGCCATTGACTTTAAATGCTTTAATCCATAGTCCTTTTTAATCGATTGTGAAACAAAATCTAAACGACATAATAAAAAGTCAACCGCACCACGGATTTCCAGACAGTCTCCCACACTGGTAGTAGCGAGGCCTTAAGCTGTGTAACTTCTGCGATCTGACGAGAGCAGGCACATTCAGCTTAGAATGGCCATTGACATTAAAGCCTTAATCCATAGTCCTATTTAATCTATTGTGAAACAAAATCTAAACAACATAATAAAAAGTCAACCGCACCACGGATTCCCAGACAGTCTCCCACACTGGTACTAGCGAGGACTTAAGCTATGTAACTTCTGCGTTCTGACGAGAGCAGGCACATTCAGCTTAGAATGGCCATTGACGTTAAATGCTTTAATCCATAGTCCTTTTTAATCGATTGTGAAACAAAATCTAAACGACATAATAAAAAGTCAACCGCACCACAGATTCCCAGACAGTCTACCACACTGGTACTAGCGAGGCGTTAAGCTGTGTAACTTCTGCGCTCTAGCGAGAGCAGGCACATTCAGTTTAGAATGGCCATTGACTTTAAATGCTTTAACCCATAGTCCTATTTAATCTATTGTGAAACAAAATCTAAACAACATAATAAAAAGTCAACCGCACCACGGATTCCCAGACAGTCTCCCACACTGGTACTAGCGAGGCCTTAAGCTGTGTAACTTCTGCGATCTGACGAGAGCAGGCACATTCAGCTTAGAATGGCCATTGACGTTAAAAGCTTTAATCCATAGTCATATTTAATCTATTGTGAAACAAAATCTAAACATAATAAAAAGTCAACCGCACCACGGATTCCCAGACAGTCTCCCACACTGGTACTAGCGAGGACTTAAGCTATGTAACTTCTGCGTTCTGACGAGAGCAGGCACTGACGTTAAATGCTTTAATCCATAGTCCTTTTTAATCGATTGTGAAACAAAATCTAAACGACATAATAAAAAGTCAACCGCACCACGGATTCCCAGACAGTCTCCCACACTGGTACTAGCGAGGCCTTAAGCTGTGTAATTTCTGCGATCTGACGAGAGCAGGCACATTCAGCTTAGAATGGCCATTGACATTAAATGCTTTAATCCATAGTCCTTTTTAATCGATTGTGAAACAAAATCTAAACGACATAATAAAAAGTCAATAACACCACGGATTCCCAGACAGTCTCCCACACTGGTACTAGCGAGGCCTTAAGCTGTGTAACTTCTGCGATCTGACGAGAGCAGGAACATTCAGCTTAGAATGGCCATTGACATTAAATGCTTTAATCCATAGTCCTTTTTAATCGATTGTGAAACAAAATCTAAACGACATTATAAAAATTCAACCGCACAACGGATTCCGAGACAGTCTCCCACACTGGTACTAGCGAGGCCTTAAGCTGGGTAACTTCTGCGATCTGACGAGAGCAGGCACATTTAGCTTAGAATGGCCATTGACATTAAATGATTTAATCCATAGTCCTATTTAATCTATTGTGAAACAAAATCTAAACGACATAATAAAAAGTCAACCGCACCACGCATTCCCAGACAGTCTCCCACACTGGTACTAGCGAGGCCTTAAGCTGTGTAACTTCTGCGATCTGACGAGAGCAGGCACATTCAGCTTAGAATGGCCATTGACATTAAAAGCCTTAATCCATAGTCCTATTTAATCTATTGTGAAACAAAATCTAAACAACATAATAAAAAGTCAACCGCACCACGCATTCCCAGACAGTCTCCCACACGGGTACCAGCGAGGCCTTAAGCTGTGTAACTTCTGCGATCTGACGAGAGCAGGCACATTCAGCTTAGAATGGCCATTGACGTTAAATGATTTAATCCATAGTCCTATTTAATCTATTGTGAAACAAAATCTAAACGACATAATAAAAAGTCAACCTCACCACAGATTCCCAGACAGTCTCCCACACTGGTACTAGCGAGGCCTTAAGCTGTGTAACTTCTGCGTTCGGACGAGAGCAGGCACATTCAGCTTAGAATGGCCATTGACGTTAAATGCTTTAATCCATAGTCCTATTTAATCTATTGTGAAACAAAATCTAAACGACATAATAAAAAGTTAACCGCACCACGGATTCCCAGACAGTCTCCCACACTGGCACTAGCGAGGCGTTAAGCTGTGTAACTTCTGCGTTCTAACGAGAGCAGGCACATTCAGCTTAGAATGGCCATTGACTTTAAATGCTTTAATCCATAGTCCTTTTTAATCGATTGTGAAACAAAATCTAAACGACATAATAAAAAGTCAACCGCACCACGGATTTCCAGACAGTCTCCCACACTGGTACTAGCGAGGCCTTAAGCTGTGTAACTTCTGCGATCTGACGAGAGCAGGCACATTCAGCTTAGAATGGCCATTGACATTAAAAGCCTTAATCCATAGTCCTATTTAATCTATTGTGAAACAAAATCTAAACAACATAATAAAAAGTCAACCGCACCACGGATTCCCAGACAGTCTCCCACACTGGTACTAGCGAGGACTTAAGCTATGTAACTTCTGCGTTCTGACGAGAGCAGGCACATTCAGCTTAGAATGGCCATTGACGTTAAATGCTTTAATCCATAGTCCTTTTTTAATCGATTGTGAAACAAAATCTAAACGACATAATAAAAAGACAACCGCACCACGGATTCCCAGACAGTCTCCCACACTGGTACTAGCGAGGCCTTAAGCTGTGTAACTTCTGCGTTCGGACGAGAGCAGGCACAGTCAGCTTAGAATGGCCATTGACGTTAAATGCTTTAATCCATAGTCCTATTTAATCTATTGTGAAACAAAATCTAAACCTTGTGGGTGGAACTAGAAAGGGAGGTAAACACTGAAAAAATTACTTTTGGTGTAATCTATAGACCCCCCAATATAACTGAGGAGATGGAAGGTCAGATATATAAACAGATGGAGCGGGCTGCACAGGCGGGTACTGTAGTGATAATGGGAGATTTTAATTTCCGGGATATTAATTGGTGTCATGGTTCGGCTTCAACTGCAAAGGGGAGACATTTCCTCAACCTGTTGCAGGAAAATTTTATGGGCCAGTTTGTGGAAGACCCGACTAGAGGTGAAGCTCTGTTGGATCTGGTCATTTCTAATAATGCAGATCTTGTTGGGAATGTCAATGTTCGTGAAAACCTCGGTAACAGTGATCATAATATAGTTACATTTTACCTATACTGTAAAAAACAAACGCAGGCTGGGAGGGCAAAAACATTTAATTTTAAGAAAGCCAATTTCCCCAGGATGAGGGCTGCAATTCAGGATATAGACTGGGAAGAACTAATGTCAAATAATGGAACAAATGATAAATGGGAGATTTTCAAATCTACTTTGAGTTATTATAGTGCAAAATTTATTCCTACAGGTAATAAGTATAAACGACTCAAATTAAACCCCACATGGCTTACACCTTCTGTGAAAGGGGCAATACATGACAAAAAAAGGGCATTTAAAAAATACAAATCTGAGGGTACAGCTGTAGCCTTTGTAAAATATAAAGAGCTTAATAAAATATGTAAAAATGTAATAAAATTAGCAAAAATACAAAATGAAAGGCAGGTGGCCAAGGATAGTAAAACAAATCCTAAAAAATTCTTCAAGCATATAAATGCAAAAAAGCCAAGGTCTGAACATGTAGGACCCCTAGATAATGGTAATGGGGAGTTGATCACAGGGGATCAAGAGAAGGCAGAGTTACTAAATGGGTTCTTTAGCTCTGTATATACAACAGAAGAAAGAGCAGCTGATGTAGCCGGTGCCAGTGCTGTTAATATATCAGTTGATATACTGAATTGGATGAATGTAGAGATGGTCCAAGCTAAATTAAATAAAATAAATGTGCACAAGGCTCCGGGACCAGATGGGTTACACCCTAGAATTCTTAAAGAGCTTAGTTCAGTTATTTCTGTCCCCCTTTTCATAATATTCAGAGAATCTCTAGTGACTGGTATAGTGCCAAGGGACTGGCGCAGGGCAAATGTGGTGCCTATTTTCAAAAAGGGCTCTAGGTCTTCCCCGGGTAATTATAGACCAGTAAGCTTAACATCCATCGTGGGGAAAATGTTTGAGGGGCTATTGAGGGACTATATACAGGATTATGTGACAATAAATAGCATTATAAGTGACAGCCAGCACGGTTTTACTAAGGACAGAAGTTGTCAAACTAACCTAATCTGTTTTTATGAAGAGGTGAGCAGAAGTTTAGACAGAGGGGTCGCTGTGGATTTAGTGTTTTTGGACTTTGCAAAGGCATTTGACACTGTCCCCCATAGACGCCTAATGGGTAAATTAAGGACTATAGGTTTAGAAAATATAGTTTGTAATTGGATTGAGAATTGGCTCAAGGACCGTATCCAGAGAGTTGTGGTCAATGATTCCTACTCTGAATGGTCCCCGGTTATAAGTGGTGTACCCCAGGGTTCAGTGCTGGGACCACTATTATTCAACTTATTTATTAATGATATAGAGGAAGGGATTAATAGCACTATTTCTATTTTTGCAGATGACACCAAGCTATGTAATATAGTTCAGACTATGGAAGATGTTCATGAATTACAGGCAGATTTAAACAAACTAAGTGTTTGGGCGTCCACTTGGCAAATGAAGTTTAATGTAGATAAATGTAAAGTTATGCATCTTGGTACCAACAACCTGCATGCATCATATGTCCTAGGGGGAGCTACACTGGCGGATTCACTTGTTGAGAAGGATCTGGGTGTTCTTGTAAATCATAAACTCAATAACAGCATGCAGTGTCAATCAGCTGCTTCAAAGGCCAGCAGGATATTGTCGTGTATTAAAAGAGGCATGGACTCGCGGGACAGGGATGTAATATTACCACTTTACAAAGCATTAGTGAGGCCCCATCTAGAATATGCAGTTCAGTTCTGGGCTCCAGTTCATAGAAAGGATGCCCTGGAGTTGGAAAAAATACAAAGAAGAGCAACGAAGCTAATAAGGGGCATGGAGAATTTAAGTTATGAGGAAAGATTGAAAGAATTAAACCTATTTAGCCTTGAAAAAAGAAGACTAAGGGGGGACATGATTAACTTATATAAATATATTAATGGCACATACAAAAAATATGGTGAAATCCTGTTCCTTGTAAAACCCCCTCAAAAAACAAGGGGGCACTCCCTCCGTCTGGAGAAAAAAAGGTTCAAGCTGCAGAGGCGACAAGGCTTCTTTACAGTGAGAACTGTGAATTTATGGAATAGCCTACCGCAGGAGCTGGTCACAGCAGGGACAGTAGATGGCTTTAAAAAAGGGTTAGATAATTTCCTAGAACAAAAAAATATTAGCTCCTATGTGTAGAAATTTTTCCTTCCCTTTTCCCTTCCCTTTTCCCTTCCCTTGGTTGAACTTGATGGACATGTGTCTTTTTTCAGCCGTACTAACTATGTAACTATGTAACTATGTAACTATGTAACATAATAAAAAGTCAACCGCACCACGGATTCCCAGACAGTCTCCCACACTGGTACTAGCGAGGCCTTAAGCTGTGTAACTTCTGCGATCTGACGAGAGCAGGCACATTCAGCTTAGAATGGCCATTGACATTAAATGCTTTAATCCATAGTCCTTTTTAATCGATTGTGAAACAAAATCTAAACGACATAATAAAAAGTCAACCGCACCACGGATTCCCAGACAGTCTCCCACACTGGTACTAGCGAGGCGTTAAGCTGTGTAACTTCTGCGATCTAACGAGGGCAGGCACATTCAGCTTAGAATGGCAATTGACGTTAAATGCTTTAATCCATAGTCCTTTTTAATCGATTGTGAAACAAAATCTAAACGACATAATAAAAAGTCAACCGCACCATGGATTCCCAGACAGTCTCCCACACTGGTACTAGCGAGGCCTTAAGCTGTGTAACTTCTGCGATCTGACGAGAGCAGGTACATTCAGCTTAGAATGGCCATTGACATTAAAAGCCTTAATCCATAGTCCTATTTAATCTATTGTGAAACAAAATCTAAACAACATAATGAAAAGTCAACCGCACTACGGATTCCCAGACAGTCTCCCACACTGATACTAGCGAGGCCTTAAGCTATGTAACTTCTGCGATCTGACGAGAGCAGGCACATTCAGCTTAGAATGGCCATTGACATTAAATGCTTTCATCCATAGTCCTTTTTAATCGATTGTGAAACAAAATCTAAACGACATAATAAAAGTCAACCGCACCACGGATTCCCAGACAGTCTCCCACACTGGTACTAGCGAGGCCTTAAGCTGTGTAACTTCTGCGTTCTGACGAGAGCAGGCACATTCAGCTTAGAATGGCCATTGACGTTAAAGGCTTTAATCCATAGTCCTATTTAATCGATTGTGAAACAAAATCTAAACGACATAATAAAAAGTCAACCGCACCACGGATTCCCAGACAGTCTCCCACACTGGTACTAGCGAGGGCTTAAGCTGTGTAACTTCTGCGATCTGACGAGAGCAGGCACATTCAGCTTAGAATGGCCATTGACATTAAATGCTTTAATCCATAGTCCTATTTAATCTATTGTGAAACAAAATCTAAACGACATAATAAAAAGTCAACCGCACCACGGATTCCCAGACAGGTACTAACGAGGCCTTAAGCTGTGTAACTTCTGCGATCTGACGAGAGCAGGGACATTCAGCTTAGAATGGCCATTGACAGTAAATGCTTTAATCCATAGTCCTTTTTAATCGATTGTGAAACAAAATCTAAACGACATAATAAAAAGTCAACCGCACCACGGATTCCCAGACAGTCTCCCAGACTGGTACTAGCGAGGCCTTAAGCTGTGTAACTTCTGCGATCTGACGAGAGCAGGGACATTCAGCTTAGAATGGCCATTGACATTAAATGCTTTAATCCATAGTCCTTTTTAATCGATTGTGAAACAAAATCTAAACGACATAATAAAAGTTCAACTGCACCACGGATTCCCAGACAGTCTCCCACACTGGTACTAGCGAGGCCTTAAGCTGTGTAACTTCTGCGATCTGACGAGAGCAGGCACATTCAGCTTAGAATGGCCATTGACGTTAAATGCTTTAATCCATAGTCCTATTTAATCTATTGTGAAACAAAATCTAAACGACATAATAAAAAGTCAACCGCACCACGGATCCCCAGACAGTCTCCCACACTGGTACTAGCGAGGCATTAAGCTGTGTAACTTCTGCGATCTAACGAGAGCAGGCACATTCAGCTTAGAATGGCCATTGACATTAAATGCTTTAATCCATAGTCCTTTTTAATCGATTGTGAAACAAAATCTAAACGACATAATAAAAAGTCAACCGCACCACGGATTCCCAGACAGTCTCCCACACTGGTACTAGCGAGGCCTTAAGCTGTGTAACTTCTGCGATCTAACGAGAGCAGGCACATTCAGCTTAGAATGGCCATTGACATTAAATGCTTTAATCCATAGTCCTTTTTAATCGATTGTGAAACAAAATCTAAACGACATAATAAAAATTCAACTGCACCACGTATTCCCAGACAGTCTCCCACACTGGTACTAGCGAGGCCTTAAGCTGTGTAACGTCTGCGATCTGACGAGAGCAGGCACATTCAGCTTAGAATGGCCATTGACGTTAAATGCTTTAATCCATAGTCCTATTTAATCTATTGTGAAACAAAATCTAAACGACATAATAAAAAGTCAACCGCATCACGGATTCCCAGACAGTCTCCCACACTGGTACTAGCGAGGCGTTAAGCTATGTAACTTCTGCGATCTAACGAGAGCAGGCACATTCAGCTTAGAATGGCCATTGACATTAAATGCTTTAATCCATAGTCCTTTTTAATCGATTGTGAAACAAAATCTAAACGACATAATAAGAAGTCAACCGCACAACGGATTCACAGACAGTTACCCACACTGGTACTAGCGAGGCCTTAAGCTGTGTAACTTCTGCAATCTGACGAGAGCAGGCACACTCAGCTTAGAATGGCCATTGACATTAAAAGCCTTAATCCATAGTCCTATTTAATCTATTGTGAAACAAAATCTAAACAACATAATAAAAAGTCAAGCGCACCACGGATTCCCAGACAGTCTCCCACAATGGTACTAGCGAGGCCTTAAGCTGTGTAACTTCTGCGTTCTGACGAGAGCAGGCACATTCAGCTTAGAATGGCCATTGATGTTAAATGCTTTAATCCATAGTCCTATTTAATCGATTGTGAAACAAAATCTAAACGACATAATAAAAAGTTAACTGCACCACGGATTCCCAGACAGTCTCCCACACTGGTACTAGCGAGGCCTTAAGCTGTGTAACTTCTGCGATCTGACGAGAGCAGGCACATTCAGCTTAGAATAGCCATTGATGTTAAATGCTTTAATCCATAGTCCTATTTAATCTATTGTGAAACAAAATCTAAACGACATAATAAAAAGTCAACCGCACCACGGATTCCCAGACAGTCTCCCACACTCGTACTAGCGAGGCCTTAAGTTGTGTAACTTCTGCGATCTGACGAGAGCAGGCACATTCAGCTTAGAATGGCCATTGACATTAAATGCTTTAATCCATAGTCCTTTTTAATCGATTGTGAAACAAAATCTAAACGACATAATAAAAATTCAACCGCACCACGGATTCCCAGACAGTCTCCCACACTGGTACTAGCAAGGCCTTAAGCTGTGTAACTTCTGCGATCTGACGAGAGCAGGCACATTCAGCTTAGAATGGCCATTTACATTAAATGCTTTAATCCATAGTCCTTTTTAATCGATTGTGAAACAAAATCTAAACGACATAATAAAAAGTCAACCGCACCACGGATTCCCAGACAGGTACTAACGAGGCCTTAAGCTGTGTAACTTCTGCGATCTGACGAGAGCAGAGACATTCAGCTTAGAATGGCCATTGACGTTAAATGCTTTAATCCATAGTCCTTTTTAATCGATTGTGAAACAAAATCTAAACGACATAATAAAAATTCAACCGCACCACGGATTCCCAGACAGTCTCCCACACTGGTACTAGCGAGGCATTAAGCTGTGTAACTTCTGCGTTCTGACGAGAGCAGGCACACTCAGCTTAGAATGGCCATTGACATTAAAAGCCTTAATCCATAGTCCTATTTAATCTATTGTGAAACAAAATCTAAACAACATAATAAAAAGTCAAGCGCACCACGGATTCCCATACAGTCTCCCACACTGGTACTAGCGAGGCCTTAAGCTGTGTAACTTCTGCGTTCTGACGAGAGCAGGCACATTCAGCTTAGAATGGCCATTGATGTTAAATGCTTTAATCCATAGTCCTATTTAATCTATTGTGAAACAAAATCTAAACGACATAATAAAAAGTCAACCGCACCACGGATTCCCAGACAGTCTCCCACACTAGTACAAGCGAGGCCTTAAGCTGTGTAACTTCTGCGATCTGACGAGAGCAGGCACATTCAGCTTAGAATGGCCATTGACATTAAATGCTTTAATCCATAGTCCTTTTTAATCGATTGTGAAACAAAATCTAAACGACATAATAAGAAGTCAACCGCACCACGGATTCACAGACAGTCTCCCACACTGGTACTAGCGAGGCCTTAAGCTGTGTAACTTCTGCGATCTGACGAGAGGAGGCACACTCAGCTTAGAATGGCCATTGACATTAAAAGCCTTAATCCATAGTCCTATTTAATCTATTGTGAAACAAAATCTAAACAACATAATAAAAAGTCAACTGCACCACGGATTCCCAGACAGTCTCCCACACTGGTACTAGCGAGGCGTTAAGCTATGTAACTTCTGTGATCTAACGAGAGCAGGCACATTCAGCTTAGAATGGCCATTGACATTAAATGCTTTAATCCATAGTCCTTTTTAATCGATTGTGAAACAAAATCTAAACAACATAATAAGAAGTCAACCGCACCACGGATTCACAGACAGTCTCCCACACTGGTACTAGCGAGGCCTTAAGCTGTGTAACTTCTGCGATCTGACGAGAGCAGGCACACTCAGCTTAGAATGGCCATTGACATTAAAAGCCTTAATCCATAGTCCTATTTAATCTATTGTGAAACAAAATCTAAACGACATAATAAGAAGTCAACTGCACCACGGATTCCCAGACAGTCTCCCACACTGGTACTAGCGAGGCCTTAAGCTGTGTAACTTCTGCGATCTGACGAGAGCAGGCACATTCAGCTTAGAATAGCCATTGACGTTAAATGCTTTAATCCATAGTCCTATTTAATCTATTGTGAAACAAAATCTAAACGACATAATAAAAAGTCAACCGCACCACGGATTCCCAGACAGTCTCCCACACTGGTACTAGCGAGGCGTTAAGCTGTGTAACTTCTGCGATCTAACGAGAGCAGGCACATTCAGCTTAGAATGGCCATTGACATTAAATGCTTTAATCCATAGTCCTTTTTAATCGATTGTGAAACAAAATCTAAACGACATAATAAAAATTCAACTGCACCACGTATTCCCAGACAGTCTCCCACACTGGTACTAGCGAGGCATTAAGCTGTGTAACTTCTGCGTTCTGACGAGAGCAGGCACATTCAGCTTAGAATGGCCATTGACGTTAAATGCTTTAATCCATAGTCCTTTTTAATCGATTGTGAAACAAAATCTAAACGACATAATAAAAATTCAACCGCACCACGGATTCCCAGACAGTCTCCCACACTGGTACTAGCGAGGCCTTAAGCTGTGTAACGTCTGCAATCTGACGAGAGCAGGCACATTCAGCTTAGAATGGCCATTGACGTTAAATGCTTTAATCCATAGTCCTATTTAATCTATTGTGAAACAAAATCTAAACGACATAATAAGAAGTCAACCGCACAACGGATTCACAGACAGTTACCCACACTGGTACTAGCGAGGCCTTAAGCTGTGTAACTTCTGCAATCTGACGAGAGCAGGCACACTCAGCTTAGAATGGCCATTGACATTAAAAGCCTTAAGCCATAGTCCTATTTAATCTATTGTGAAACAAAATCTAAACAACATAATAAAAAGTCAAGCGCACCACGGATTCCCAGACAGTCTCCCACAATGGTACTAGCGAGGCCTTAAGCTGTGTAACTTCTGCGTTCTGACGAGAGCAGGCACATTCAGCTTAGAATGGCCATTGATGTTAAATGCTTTAATCCATAGTCCTATTTAATCTATTGTGAAACAAAATCTAAACGACATAATAAAAAGTTAACTGCACCACGGATTCCCAGACAGTCTCCCACACTGGTACTAGCGAGGCCTTAAGCTGTGTAACTTCTGCGATCTGACGAGAGCAGGCACATTCAGCTTAGAATAGCCATTGATGTTAAATGCTTTAATCCATAGTCCTATTTAATCTATTGTGAAACAAAATCTAAACGACATAATAAAAAGTCAACCGCACCACGGATTCCCAGACAGTCTCCCACACTGGTACTAGCGAGGCGTTAAGCTGTGTAACTTCTGCGATCTAACGAGAGCAGGCACATTCAGCTTAGAATGGCCATTGACATTAAATGCTTTAATCCATAGTCCTTTTTAATCGATTGTGAAACAAAATCTAAACGACATAATAAAAAGTAAACCGCACCACGGATTCCCAGACAGTCTCCCACACTGGTACTAGCGAGGCCTTAAGCTGTGTAACTTCTGCGATCTGACGAGAGCAGGCACATTCAGCTTAGAATGGCCATTGACATTTAAAGCCTTAATCCATAGTCCTATTTAATCTATTGTGAAACAAAATCTAAACAACATAATAAAAAGTCAACCGCACCACGGATTCCCAGACAGTCTCCCACACTCGTACAAGCGAGGCCTTAAGCTGTGTAACTTCTGCGATCTGACGAGAGCAGGGACATTCAGCTTAGAATGGCCATTGACATTAAATGCTTTAATCCATAGTCCTTTTTAATCGATTGTGAAACAAAATCTAAACATAATAAAAATTCAACTGCACCACGTATTCCCAGACAGTCTCCCACACTGGTACTAGCAAGGCATTAAGCTGTGTAACTTCTGCGTTCTGACGAGAGCAGGCACATTCAGCTTAGAATGGCCATTGACGTTGAATGCTTTAATCCATAGTCCTATTTAATCTATTGTGAAACAAAATCTAAACGACATAATAAAAAGTCAACCGCACCACGGATTCCCAGACAGTCTCCCACACTGGTATTAGCGAGGCCTTAAGCTGTGTAACTTCTGCAATCTGACGAGAGCAGGCACATTCAGCTTAGAATGGCCATTGACGTTAAATGCTTTAATCCATAGTCCTATTTAATCTATTGTGAAACAAAATCTAAACGACATAATAAAAAGTCAACCGCACCACGGATTCCCAGACAGTCTCCCACACTGGTACTAGCGAGGCCTTAAGCTGTGTAACTTCTGCGATCTGACGAGAGCAGGGACATTCAGCTTAGAATGGCCATTGACATTAAAGCCTTAATCCATAGTCCTATTTAATCTACTGTGAAACAAAATCTAAACAACATAATAAAAAGTCAACCACACCACGGATTCCCAGACAGTCTACCACACTGGTACTAGCGAGGCCTTAAGCTGTGTAACTTCTGCGATCTGACGAGAGCAGGCACATTCAGCTTAGAATGGCCATTGACGTTAAATGCTTTAATCCATAGTCCTATTTAATCTATTGTGAAACAAAATCTAAACGACATAATAAAAAGTCAACCGCACCACGGATTCCCAGACAGTCTCCCACACTGGTACTAGCGAGGCCTTAAGCTGTGTAACTTCTGCGATCTGACGAGAGCAGGCACATTCAGCTTAGAATGGCCATTGACATTAAATGCTTTAATCCATAGTCCTTTTTAATCGATTGTGAAACAAAATCTAAACGACATAATAAAAAGTCAACCGCACCACGGATTCCCAGACAGTTTCCCACACTGGTACTAGTGAGGCCTTAAGCTGTGTAACTTCTGCGATCTGACGAGAGCAGGGACATTCAGCTTAGAATGGCCATTGACATTAAATGCTTTAATCCATAGTCCTTTTTAATCGATTGTGAAACAAAATCGAAACAACATAATAAAAAGTCAACCGCACCACGGATTCCCAGACAGTCTCCCACACTGGTACTAGCGAGGCCTTAGGCTGTGTAACTTCTGCGATCTGACGAGAGCAGGGGCATTCAGCTTAGAATGGCCATTGACATTAAATGCTTTAATCCATAGTCCTTTTTAATCGATTGTGAAACAAAATCTAAACGACATAATAAAAATTCAACGCACCACGGATTCCCAGACAGTCTCCCACACTGGTACTAGCGAGGCCTTAAGCTGTGTAACTTCTGCGATCTGACGAGAGCAGGCACATCCAGCTTAGAATAGCCATTGACATTAAATGATTTAATCCATAGTCCTTTTTAATCGATTATGAAACAAAATCTAAACGACATAATAAAAAGTCAACCGCACCACGGATTCCCAGACAGTCTCCCACACTGGTACTAGCGAGGCCTTAAGCTGTGTAACTTCTGCGATCTGACGAGAGCAGGGACATTCAGCTTAGAATGGCCATTGACATTAAATGCTTTAATCCATAGTCCTTTTTAATCGATTGTGAAACAAAATCTAAACGACATAATAAAAAGTCAACCGCACCACGGATTCCCAGACAGTCTCCCACACTGGTACAAGCGAGGCCTTAAGCTGTGTAACTTCTGCGATCTGACGAGAGCAGGGACATTCAGCTTAGAATGGCCATTGACATTAAATGCTTTAATCCATAGTCCTATTTAATCGATTGTGAAACAAAATCTAAACGACATAATAAAAAGTCAACCGCACCACGGATTCCCAGACAGTCTCCCACACTGGTACTAGCGAGGCCTTAAGCTGTGTAACTTCTGCGATCTAACGAGAGCAGGCACATCCAGCTTAGAATGGCCATTGACATTAAATGTTTTAATCCATAGTCCTTTTTAATCGATTGTGAAACAAAATCTAAACGACATAATAAAAAGCCAACCGCACCACGGATTCCCAGACAGTCTCCCACACAGGTACTAGCGAGGCCTTAAGCTGTGTAACTTCTGCGATCTGACGAGAGCAGGCACATCCAGCTTAGAATAGCCATTGACATTAAATGATTTAATCCATAGTCCTTTTTAATCGATTATGAAACAAAATCTAAACGACATAATAAAAAGTCAACCGCACCAAGGATTCCCAGACAGTCTCCCACACTGGTACTAGCGAGGCCTTAAGCTGTGTAACTTCTGCGATCTGACGAGAGCAGGGACATTCAGCTTAGAATGGCCATTGACATTAAATGCTTTAATCCATAGTCCTTTTTAATCGATTGTGAAACAAAATCTAAACGACATAATAAAAATTCAACCGCACCACGGATTCCCAGACAGTCTACCACACTGGTACTAGCGAGGCCTTAAGCTGTGTAACTTCTGCGTTCTGACGAGAGCAGGCACATTCAGCTTAGAATGGCCATTGACGTTAAATGCTTTAATCCATAGTCCTATTTAATCTATTGTGAAACAAAATCTAAACGACATAATAAAAAGTCAACCGCACCACGGATTCCCAGACAGTCTCCCACACTGGTACTAGCGAGGCCTTAAGCTGTGTAACTTCTGCGATCTGACGAGAGCAGGCACATTCAGCTTAGAATGGCCATTGACATTAAAAGCCTTAATCCATAGTCCTATTTAATCTATTGTGAAACAAAATCTAAACAACATAATAAAAAGTCAACCGCACCACGGATTCCCAGACAGTCTCCCACACTGGTACTAGTGAGGCCGTAAGCTGTGTAACTTCTGCGATCTGACGAGAGCAGGGACTTTCAGCTTAGAATGGCAATTGCCATTAAATGCTTTAATCCATAGTCCTTTTTAATCGATTGTGAAACAAAATCTAAACGACATAATAAAAATGCAACCGCACCACGGATTCCCAGACAGTCTCCCACACTGGTACTAGCGAGGATTTAAGCTGTGTACCTTCTGCGTTCTGACGAGAGCAGGCACATTCAGTTTAGAATGGCCATTGACGTGTAATGCTTTAATCCATAGTCCTATTTAATCTATTGTGAAACAAAATCTAAACGACATAATAAAAAGTCAACCGCACCCCCAGACAGTCTCCCACACTGGTACTAGCGAGGCCTTAAGCTGTGTAACTTCTGCGATCTAACGAGAGCAGGAACATCCAGCTTAGAATGGCCATTGACATTAAATGTTTTAATCCATAGTCCTTTTTAATCGATTGTGAAACAAAATCTAAACGACATAATAAAAAGTCAACCGCACCACGGATTCCCAGACAGTCTCCCACACAGGTACTAGCGAGGCCTTAAGCTGTGTAACTTCTGCGATCTGACGAGAGCAGGCACATCCAGCTTAGAATAGCCATTGACATTAAATGATTTAATCCATAGTCCTTTTTAATCGATTATGAAACAAAATCTAAACGACATAATAAAAAGTCAACCGCACCAAGGATTCCCAGACAGTCTCCCACACTGGTACTAGCGAGGCCTTAAGCTGTGTAACTTCTGCGATCTGACGAGAGCAGGGACATTCAGCTTAGAATGGCCATTGACATTAAATGCTTTAATCCATAGTCCTTTTTAATCGATTGTGAAACAAAATCTAAACGACATAATAAAAATTCAACCGCACCACGGATTCCCAGACAGTCTACCACACTGGTACTAGCGAGGCCTTAAGCTGTGTAACTTCTGCGTTCTGACGAGAGCAGGCACATTCAGCTTAGAATGGCCATTGACGTTAAATGCTTTAATCCATAGTCCTATTTAATCGATTGTGAAACAAAATCTAAACGACATAATAAAAAGTCAACCGCACCACGGATTCCCAGACAGTCTCCCACACTGGTACTAGCGAGGCCTTAAGCTGTGTAACTTCTGCGATCTGACGAGAGCAGGCACATTCAGCTTAGAATGGCCATTGACGTTAAATGCTTTAATCCATAGTCCTTTTTAATCGATTGTGAAACAAAATCTAAACGACATAATAAAAAGTCAACCGCACCACGGATTCCCAGACAGTCTCCCACACTTGTACTAGCGAGGCCTTAAGCTGTGTAACTTCTGCGATCTGACGAGAGCAGGCACATTCAGCTTAGAATGGCCATTGACATTAAAAGCCTTAATCCATAGTCCTATTTAATCTATTGTGAAACAAAATCTAAACAACATAATAAAAAGTCAACCGCACCACGGATTCCCAGACAGTCTCCCACACTGGTACTAGCGAGGCCTTAAGCTGTGTAACTTCTGCGATCTGACGAGAGCAGGGACTTTCAGCTTAGAATGGCCATTGACATTAAATGCTTTAATCCATAGTCCTTTTTAATCGATTGTGAAACAAAATCTAAACGACATAATAAAAATTCAACCGCACCACGGATTCCCAGACAGTCTCCCACACTGGTACTAGCGAGGCCTTAAGCTGTGTAACTTCTGCGATCTGACGAGAGCAGGCACATTCAGCTTAGAATGGCCATTGACGTTAAATGCTTTAATCCATAGTCCTATTTAATCTATTGTGAAACAAAATCTAAACGACATAATAAAAAGTCAACCGCACCACGGATTCCCAGACAGTCTCCCACACTGGTACTAGCGAGGCCTTAAGCTGTGTAACTTCTGCGATCTGACGAGAGCAGGCACATTCAGCTTAGAATGGCCATTGACATTAAAAGCCTTAATCCATAGTCCTATTTAATCTATTGTGAAACAAAATCTAAACAACATAATAAAAAGTCAACCGCACCACGGATTCCCAGACAGTCTCCCACACTGGTACTAGCGAGGCCTTAAGCTGTGTAACTTCTGCGATCTGACGAGAGCAGGGACTTTCAGCTTAGAATGGCAATTGCCATTAAATGCTTTAATCCATAGTCCTTTTTAATCGATTGTGAAACAAAATCTAAACGACATAATAAAAATGCAACCGCACCACGGATTCCCAGACAGTCTCCCACACTGGTACTAGCGAGGCTTTAAGCTGTGTACCTTCTGCGTTCTGACTAGAACAGGCACATTCAGCTTAGAATGGCCATTGACATTAAATGCTTTAATCCGTAGTCCTTTTTAATCGATTGTGAAACAAAATCTAAACGACATAATAAAAAGTCAACCGACCACGGATTCCCAGACAGTCTCCCACACTGGTACAAGCGAGGCCTTAAGCTGTGTAACTTCTGCGATCTGACGAGAGCAGGGACATTCAGCTTAGAATGGCCATTGACATTAAATGCTTTAATCCATAGTCCTTTTTAATCGATTGTGAAACAAAATCTAAACGACATAATAAAAATTAGACCGCACCACGGATTCCCAGACAGTCTCCCACACTGGTACTAGCGAGGCCTTAAGCTGTGTAACTTCTGCGATCTGACGAGAGCAGGCACATTCAGCTTAGAATGGCCATTGATGTTAAATGCTTTAATCCATAGTCCTATTTAATCTATTGTGAAACAAAATCTAAACGACATAATAAAAAGTCAACCGCACCACGGATTCCCAGACAGTCTCCCACACTGGTACTAGCGAGGCCTTAAGCTGTGTAACTTCTGCGATCTGACGAGAGCAGGCACATTCAGCTTAGAATGGCCATTGACATTAAATGCTTTAATCCATAGTCCTTTTTAATCGATTGTGAAACAAAATCTAAACGACATAATAAAAAGTCAACCGCACCACGGATTCCCAGACAGTCTCCCACTCTGGTACTAGCGAGGCCTTAAGCTGTGTAACTCCTGCGATCTGACGAGAGCAGGGACATTCAGCTTAGAATGGCCATTGACATTAAATGCTTTAATCCATAGTCCTTTTTAATCGATTGTGAAACAAAATCTAAACGACATAATAAAAAGTCAACCGCACCACGGATTCCCAGACAGTCTCCCACACTGGTACAAGCGAGGCCTTAAGCTGTGTAACTTCTGCGATCTGACGAGAGCAGGCACATTCAGCTTAGAATGGCCATTGACATTAAATGCTTTTATCCATAGTCCTTTTTAATCGATTGTGAAACAAAATCTAAACGACATAATAAAAAGTCAGCCGCACCACGGATTCCCAGATAGTCTGCCACACTGGCACAAGCGAGGCCTTAAGCTGTGTAACTTCTGCGATCTGACGAGAGCAGGGACATTCAGCTTAGAATGGCCATTGACATTAAATGCTTTAATCCATAGTCCTTTTTAATCGATTGTGAAACAAAATCTAAACGACATAATAAAAATTAGACCGCACCACGGATTCCCAGACAGTCTCCCACACTGGTACTAGCGAGGCCTTAAGCTGTGTAACTTCTGCGATCTGACGAGAACAGGCACATTCAGCTTAGAATGGCCATTGATGTTAAATGCTTTAATCCATAGTCCTATTTAATCTATTGTGAAACAAAATCTAAACAACATAATAAAAAGTCAACCGCACCACGGATTCCCAGACATTCTCCCACACTGGTACTAGCGAGGCCTTAAGCTGTGTAACTTCTGCGATCTGACGAGAGCAGGGACTTTCAGCTTAGAATGGCCATTGGCATTAAATGCTTTAATCCATAGTCCTTTTTAATCGATTGTGAAACAAAATCTAAACGACATAATAAAAAGTCAACCGCACCAGGGATTCCCAGACAGTCTCCCACACAGGTACTAGCGAGGCCTTAAGCTGTGTAACTTCTGCGATCTGACGAGAGCAGGCACATCCAGCTTAGAATAGCCATTGACATTAAATGATTTAATCCATAGTCCTTTTTAATCGATTATGAAACAAAATCTAAACGACATAATAAAAAGTCAACCGCACCACGGATTCCCAGACAGTCTCCCACACTGGTACTAGCGAGGCCTTAAGCTGTGTAACTTCTGCGATCTGACGAGAGCAGGGACATTCAGCTTAGAATGGCCATTGACATTAAATGCTTTAATCCATAGTCCTTTTTAATCGATTGTGAAACAAAATCTAAACGACATAATAAAAATTCAACCGCACCACGGATTCCCAGACAGTCTACCACACTGGTACTAGCGAGGCCTTAAGCTGTGTAACTTCTGCGTTCTGACGAGAGCAGGCACATTCAGCTTAGAATGGCCATTGACGTTATATGCTTTAATCCATAGTCCTATTTAATCTATTGTGAAACAAAATCTAAACGACATAATAAAAAGTCAACCGCACCACGGATTCCCAGACAGTCTCCCACACTGGTACAAGCGAGGCCTTAAGCTGTGTAACTTCTGCGATCTGACGAGAGCAGGGACATTCAGCTTAGAATGGCCATTGACATTAAATGCTTTAATCCATAGTCCTATTTAATCGATTGTGAAACAAAATCTAAACGACATAATAAAAAGTCAACCGCACCACGGATTCCCAGACAGTCTCCCACACTGGTACTAGCGAGGCCTTAAGCTGTGTAACTTCTGCGATCTGACGAGAGCAGGCACATTCAGCTTAGAATGGCCATTGACATTAAATGCTTTAATCCATAGTCCTTTTTAATCGATTGTGAAACAAAATCTAAACGACATAATAAAAAGTCAACCGCACCACGGATTCCCAGACAGTCTCCCACACTGGCACAAGCGAGGCCTTAAGCTGTGTAACTTCTGCGATCTGACGAGAGCAGGGACATTCAGCTTAGAATGGCCATTGACATTAAATGCTTTAATCCATAGTCCTTTTTAATCGATTGTGAAACAAAATCTAAACGACATAATAAAAATTAGACCGCACCACGGATTCCCAGACAGTCTCCCACACTGGTACTAGCAGAGGCCTTAAGCTGTGTAACTTCTGCGATCTGACGAGAGCAGGCACATTCAGCTTAGAATGGCCATTGATGTTAAATGCTTTAATCCATAGTCCTATTTAATCTATTGTGAAACAAAATCTAAACAACATAATAAAAAGTCAACCGCACCACGGATTCCCAGACATTCTCCCACACTGGTACTAGCGAGGCCTTAAGCTGTGTAACTTCTGCGACCTGACGAGAGCAGGGACTTTCAGCTTAGAATGGCCATTGACATTAAATGCTTTAATCCATAGTCCTTTTTAATCGATTGTGAAACAAAATCTAAACGACATAAAAAAAAGTCAACCGCACCACGGATTCCCAGACAGTCTCCCACACTGGTACTAGCGAGGCCTTAAGCTGTGTAACTTCTGCGATCTGACTAGAGCAGGCACATTCAGCTTAGAATGGCCATTGACGTTAAATGCTTTAATCCATAGTCCTATTTAATCTATTGTGAAACAAAATCTAAACGACATAATAAAAAGTCAACCGCACCACAGATTCCCAGACAGTCTCCCACACTGGTACTAGCGAGGCGTTAAGCTATGTAACTGCTGCGATCTAACGAGAGCAGGCACATCCAGCTTAGAATGGCCATTGACATTAAATGCTTTAATCCATAGTCCTTTTTAATCGATTGTGAAACAAAATCTAAACGACATAATAAAAAGTCAACCGCACCACGGATTCCCAGACAGTCTCCCACACTGGTACTAGCGAGGCCTTAAGCTGTGTAACTTCTGCGATCTGACGAGAGCAGGCACATTCAGCTTAGAATGGCCATTGACATTAAAAGCCTTAATCCATAGTCCTATTTAATCTATTGTGAAACAAAATCTAAACAACATAATAAAAAGTCAACCGCACCACGGATTCCCAGACAGTCTCCCACACTGGTACTAGCGAGGCCTTAAGCTGTGTAACTTCTGCGATCTGACGAGAGCAGGGACTTTCAGCATAGAATGGCCATTGACATTAAATGCTTTAATCCATAGTCCTTTTTAATCGATTGTGAAACAAAATCTAAACGACATAATAAAAATTCAACCGCACCACGGATTCCCAGACAGTCTCCCACACTGGTACTAGCGAGGCCTTAAGCTGTGTAACTTCTGCGATCTGACGAGAGCAGGCACATTCAGCTTAGAATGGCCATTGACGTTAAATGCTTTAATCCATAGTCCTATTTAATCTATTGTGAAACAAAATCTAAACGACATAATAAAAAGTCAACCGCACCACGGATTCCCAGACAGTCTCCCACACTGGTACTAGCGAGGCCTTAAGCTGTGTAACTTCTGCGATCTGACAAGAGCAGGCACATTCAGCTTAGAATGGCCATTGACATTAAAAGCCTTAATCCATAGTCCTATTTAATCTATTGTGAAACAAAATCTAAACAACATAATAAAAAGTCAACCGCACCACGGATTCCCAGACAGTCTCCCACACTGGTACTAGTGAGGCCGTAAGCTGTGTAACTTCTGCGATCTGACGAGAGCAGGGACTTTCAGCTTAGAATGGCAATTGCCATTAAATGCTTTAATCCATAGTCCTTTTTAATCGATTGTGAAACAAAATCTAAACGACATAATAAAAATGCAACCGCACCACGGATTCCCAGACAGTCTCCCACACTGGTACTAGCGAGGCTTTAAGCTGTGTACCTTCTGCGTTCTGACGAGAGCAGGCACATTCAGCTTAGAATGGCCATTGACGTGTAATGCTTTAATCCATAGTCCTATTTAATCTATTGTGAAACAAAATCTAAACGACATAATAAAAAGTCAACCGCACCCCCAGACAGTCTCCCACACTGGTACTAGCGAGGCCTTAAGCTGTGTAACTTCTGCGATCTGACGAGAGCAGGCACATTCAGCTGAGAATGGCCATTGACATTAAATGCTTTAATCCATAGCCCTTTTTAATCGATTGTGACACAAAATCTAAACGACATAATAAAAAGTCAACCGCACCACGGATTCCCAGACAGTCTCCCACACTGGTACTAGCGAGGCCTTAAGCTGTGTAACTTCTGCGATCTGACGAGAGCAGGCACATACAGCTTAGAATGGCCATTGACATTAAATGCTTTAATCCATAGTCCTTTTTAATCGATTGTGAAACAAAATCTAAACGACATAATAAAAAGTCAACCGCACCACGGATTCCCAGACAGTCTCCCACACTGGTACAAGCGAGGCCTTAAGCTGTGTAACTTCTGCGATCTGACGAGAGCAGGGACATTCAGCTTAGAATGGCCATTGACATTAAATGCTTTAATCCATAGTCCTTTTTAATCGATTGTGAAACAAAATCTAAACGACATAATAAAAATTAGACCGCACCACGGATTCCCAGACAGTCTCCCACACTGGTACTAGCGAGGCCTTAAGCTGTGTAACTTCTGCGATCTGACGAGAGCAGGCACATTCAGCTTAGAATGGCCATTGATGTTAAATGCTTTAATCCATAGTCCTATTTAATCTATTGTGAAACAAAATCTAAACGACATAATAAAAAGTCAACCGCACCACGGATTCCCAGACAGTCTCCCACACTGGTACTAGCGAGGTCTTAAGCTGTGTAACTTCTGCGATCTGACGAGAGCAGGCACATTCAGCTTAGAATGGCCATTGACATTAAATGCTTTAATCCATAGTCCTTTTTAATCGATTGTGAAACAAAATCTAAACGACATAATAAAAAGTCAACCGCACCACGGATTCCCAGACAGTCTCCCACTCTGGTACTAGCGAGGCCTTAAGCTGTGTAACTCCTGCGATCTGACGAGAGCAGGGACATTCAGCTTAGAATGGCCATTGACATTAAATGCTTTAATCCATAGTCCTTTTTAATCGATTGTGAAACAAAATCTAAACGACATAATAAAAAGTCAACTGCACCACGGATTCCCAGACAGTCTCCCACACTGGTACAAGCGAGGCCTTAAGCTGTGTAACTTCTGCGATCTGACGAGAGCAGGGACATTCAGCTTAGAATGGCCAATGACATTAAATGCTTTAATCCATAGTCCTATTTAATCGATTGTGAAACAAAATCTAAACGACATAATAAAAAGTCAACCGCACCACGGATTCCCAGACAGTCTCCCACACTGGTACTAGCGAGGCCTTAAGCTGTGTAACTTCTGCGATCTGACGAGAGCAGGCACATTCAGCTTAGAATGTCCATTGAAATCAAAAGCCTTAATCCATAGTCCTATTTAATCTATTGTGAAACAAAATCTAAACAACATAATAAAAAGTCAACCGCACCACGGATTCCCAGACAGTCTCCCACACTGGTACTAGCGAGGCCTTAAGCTGTGTAACTTCTGCGATCTGACGAGAGCAGGCACATTCAGCTGAGAATGGCCATTGACATTAAATGCTTTAATCCATAGCCCTTTTTAATCGATTGTGACACAAAATCTAAACGACATAATAAAAAGTCAACCGCACCACGGATTCCCAGACAGTCTCCCACACTGGTACTAGCGAGGCCTTAAGCTGTGTAACTTCTGCGATCTGACGAGAGCAGGCACATACAGCTTAGAATGGCCATTGACATTAAATGCTTTAATCCATAGTCCTTTTTAATCGATTGTGAAACAAAATCTAAACGACATAATAAAAAGTCAACCGCACCACGGATTCCCAGACAGTCTCCCACACTGGTACAAGCGAGGCCTTAAGCTGTGTAACTTCTGCGATCTGACGAGAGCAGGGACATTCAGCTTAGAATGGCCATTGACATTAAATGCTTTAATCCATAGTCCTTTTTAATCGATTGTGAAACAAAATCTAAACGACATAATAAAAAGTCA
Organism: Rhinoderma darwinii; assembly: GCF_050947455.1. NCBI lineage: Eukaryota > Metazoa > Chordata > Amphibia > Anura > Rhinodermatidae > Rhinoderma > Rhinoderma darwinii. The sequence continues at coordinate 251,974 of NW_027461665.1, forward strand.
ACTGCACCACGGATTCCCAGACAGTCTCCCACACTGGTACAAGCGAGGCCTTAAGCTGTGTAACTTCTGCGATCTGACGAGAGCAGGGACATTCAGCTTAGAATGGCCAATGACATTAAATGCTTTAATCCATAGTCCTATTTAATCGATTGTGAAACAAAATCTAAACGACATAATAAAAAGTCAACCGCACCACGGATTCCCAGACAGTCTCCCACACTGGTACTAGCGAGGCGTTAAGCTGTGTAACTTCTGCGATCTAACGAGAGCAGGCACATCCAGCTTAGAATGGCCATTGACATTAAATGCTTTAATCCATAGTCCTTTTTAATCGATTGTGAAACAAAATCTAAACGACATAATAAAAAGTCAACCGCACCACGGATTCCCAGACAGTCTCCCACACTGGTACTAGCGAGGCCTTAAGCTGTGTAACTTCTGCGATCTGACGAGAGCAGGCACATTCAGCTTAGAATGTCCATTGAAATCAAAAGCCTTAATCCATAGTCCTATTTAATCTATTGTGAAACAAAATCTAAACAACATAATAAAAAGTCAACCGCACCACGGATTCCCAGACAGTCTCCCACACTGGTACTAGCGAGGCCTTAAGCTGTGTAACTTCTGCGATCTGACGAGAGCAGGAACTTTCAGCTTAGAATGGCCATTGACATTAAATGCTTTAATCCATAGTCCTTTTTAATCGATTGTGAAACAAAATCTAAACGACATAATAAAAATTCAACCGCACCACGGATTCCCAGACAGTCTCCCACACTGGTACTAGCGAGGCCTTAAGCTGTGTAACTTCTGCGATCTGACGAGAGCAGGTACATTCAGTTAAGAATGGCCATTGACGTTAAATGCTTTAATCCATAGTCCTATTTAATCTATTGTGAAACAAAATCTAAACGACATAATAAAAAGTCAACCGCACCACGGATTCCCAGACAGTCTCCCACACTGGTACTAGCGAGGCCTTAAGCTGTGTAACTTCTGCGATCTGACGAGAGCAGGCACATTCAGCTTAGAATGGCCATTGACATTAAAAGCCTTAATCCATAGTCCTATTTAATCTATTGTGAAACAAAATCTAAACAACATAATAAAAAGTCAACCGCACCACGGATTCCCAGACAGTCTCCCACACTGGTACTAGCGAGGCCTTAAGCTGTGTAACTTCTGCGATCTGACGAGAGCAGGGACTTTCAGCTTAGAATGGCAATTGCCATTAAATGCTTTAATCCATAGTCCTTTTTAATCGATTGTGAAACAAAATCTAAACGACATAATAAAAATGCAACCGCACCACGGATTCCCAGACAGTCTCCCACACTGGTACTAGCGAGGCTTTAAGCTGTGTACCTTCTGCGTTCTGACGAGAGCAGGCACATTCAGCTTAGAATGGCCATTGACGTGAAATGCTTTAATCCATAGTCCTATTTAATCTATTGTGAAACAAAATCTAAACGACATAATAAAAAGTCAACCGCACCCCGGATTCCCAGACAGTCTCCCACACTGGTACTAGCGAGGCCTTAAGCTGTGTAACTTCTGCGATCTGACGAGAGCAGGCACATTCAGCTTAGAATGGCCATTGACATTAAATGCTTTAATCCATAGTCCTTTTTAATCGATTGTGACACAAAATCTAAACGACATAATAAAAAGTCAACCGCACCACTGATTCCCAGACAGTCTCCCACACTGGTACTAGCGAGGCCTTAAGCTGTGTAACTTCTGCGATCTGACGAGAGCAGGCACATTCAGCTTAGAATGGCCATTGACATTAAATGCTTTAATCCATAGTCCTTTTTAATCGATTGTGAAACAAAATCTAAACGACATAATAAAAAGTCAACCGCACCACGGATTCCCAGACAGTCTCCCACACTGGTACAGGCGAGGCCTTAAGCTGTGTAACTTCTGCGATCTGACGAGAGCAGGGACATTCAGCTTAGAATGGCCATTGACATTAAATGCTTTAATCCATAGTCCTTTTTAATCGATTGTGAAACAAAATCTAAACGACATAATAAAAATTACACCGCACCACGGATTCCCAGACAGTCTCCCACACTGGTACTAGCGAGGCCTTAAGCTGTGTAACTTCTGCGATCTGACGAGAGCAGGCACATTCAGCTTAGAATGGCCATTGATGTTAAATGCTTTAATCCATAGTCCTATTTAATCTATTGTGAAACAAAATCTAAACGACATAATAAAAAGTCAACCGCACCACGGATTCCCAGACAGTCTCCCACACTGGTACTAGCGAGGCGTTAAGCTGTGTAACTTCTGCGATCTAACGAGAGCAGGCACATCCAGCTTAGAATGGCGATTGACATTAAATGCTTTAATCCATAGTCCTTTTTAATCGATTGTGAAACAAAATCTAAACGACATAATAAAAAGTCAACCGCACCACGGATTCCCAGACAGTCTCCCACACTGGTACTAGCGAGGCCTTAAGCTGTGTAACTTCTGCGATCTGACGAGAGCAGGCACATTCAGCTTAGAATGGCCATTGACATTAAAAGCCTTAATCCATAGTCCTATTTAATCTATTGTGAAACAAAATCTAAACAACATAATAAAATATCAATCGCACCACGGATTCCCAGACAGTCTCCCACACTGGTACTAGCGAGGCCTTAAGCTGTGTAACTTCTGCGATCTGTCGAGAGCAGGGACTTTCAGCTTAGAATGGCCAATGACATTAAATGCTTTAATCCATAGTCCTTTTTAATCAATTGTGAAACAAAATCTAAACGACATAATAAAAAGTCAACCGCACCACGGATTCCCAGACAGTCTCCCACACTGGTACTAGCGAGGCCTTAAGCTGTGTAACTTCTGCGTTCTGACGAGAGCAGGCACATTCAGCTTAGAATGGCCATTGACATGAAATGCTTTAATCCATAGTCCTTTTTAATCTATTGTGAAACAAAATCTAAACGACATAATATAAAGTCAACCGCACCACGGATTCCCAGACAGTCTCCCACACTGGTACTAGCGAGGCCTTAAGCTGTGTAACTTCTGCGATCTGACGAAAGCAGGCACATTCAGCTTAGAATGGCCATTGACATTAAATGCTTTAATCCATAGTCCTTTTTAATCGATTGTGAAACAAAATCTAAACGACATAATAAAAAGTCAACCGCACCCCGGATTCCCAGACAGTCTCCCACACTGGTACTAGTGAGGCCTTAAGCTGTGTAACTTCTGCGATCTGACGAGAGCAGGCACATTCAGCTTAGAATGGCCATTGACATTAAATGCTTTAATCCATAGTCCTTTTTAATCGATTGTGAAACAAAATCTAAACGACATAATAAAAAGTCAAACGCACCACGGATTCCCAGACAGTCTCCCACACTGGTACTAGCGAGGGCTTAAGCTGTGTAACTTCGGCGATCTGACGAGAGCAGGCACATTCAGCTTAGAATGGCCATTGACATTAAATGCTTTAATCCATAGTCCTTTTTAATCGATTGTGAAACAAAATCTAAACGACATAATAAAAAGTCAACCGCACCACTGATTCCCAGACAGTCTCCCACACTGGTACTAGCGAGGCCTTAAGCTGTGTAACTTCTGCGATCTGACGAGAGCAGGCACATTCAGCTTAGAATGGCCATTGACATTAAAAGCCTTAATCCATAGTCCTATTTAATCTATTGTGAAACAAAATCTAAACAACATAATAAAAAGTCAACCGTACCACGGATTCCCAGACAGTCTCCCACACTGGTACTAGCGAGGCCTTAAGCTGTGTAACTTCTGCGATCTGACGAGAGCACTGACATTCAGCTTAGAATGGCCATTGACATTAAATGCTTTAATCCATAGTCCTTTTTAATCGATTGTGAAACAAAATCTAAACGACATAATAAAAATTCAACCGCACCACGGATTCCCAGACAGTCTCCCACACTGGTACTAGCGAGGCCTTAAGCTGTGTAACTTCTGCGTTCTGAAAAGAGCAGGCACATTCAGCTAAGAATGGCCATTGACGTTAAATGCTTTAATCCATAGTCCTTTTTAATCTATTGTGAAACAAAATCTAAACGACATAATAAAAAGTCAACCGCACCACGGATTCCCAGACAGTCTCCCACACTGGTACTAGCGAGGCCTTAAGCTGTGTAACTTCTGCGATCTGACGAAAGCAGGCACATTCAGCTTAGAATGGCCATTGACATTAAATACTTTAATCCATAGTCCTTTTTAATCGATTGTGAAACAAAATCTAAACGACATAATAAAAAGTGAACCGCACCACTGATTCCCAGACAGTCTCCCACACTGGTACTAGCGAGGCCTTAAGCTGTGTAACTTCTGCGATCTGACGAGAGCAGGCACATTCAGCTTAGAATGGCCATTGACGTTAAATGCTTTAATCCATAGTCCTATTTAATCTATTGTGAAACAAAATCTAAACAACATAATAAAAAGTCAACCGCACCACGGATTCCCAGACAGTCTCCCACACTGGTACTAGCGAAGCGTTAAGCTGTGTAACTTCTGCGATCTAACGAGAGCAGGCACATCCAGCTTAGAATGGCCATTGACATTAAATGCTTTAATCCATAGTCCTTTTTAATCGATTGTGAAACAAAATCTAAACGACATAATAAAAAGTCAACCGCACCACGGATTCCCAGACAGTCTCCCACACTGGTACTAGCGAGGCCTTAAGCTGTGTAACTTCTGCGATCTGACGAGAGGAGGCACATTCAGCTTAGAATGGCCTTTGACATTAAAAGACTTAATCCATAGTCCTATTTAATCTATTGTGAAACAAAATCTAAACAACATAATAAAAAGTCAACCGCACCACGGATTCCCAGACAGTCTCCCACACTGGTACTAACGAGGCCTTAAGCTGTGTAACTTCTGCGATCTGACGAGAGGAGGGACATTCAGCTTAGAATGGCCATTGACATTAAATGCTTTAATCCATAGTCCTTTTTAATCGATTGTGAAACAAAATCTAAACGACATAATAAAAATTCAACCGCACCACGGATTCCCAGACAGTCTCCCACACTGGTACTAGCGAGGCCTTAAGCTGTGTAACTTCTGCGATCTGACGAGAGCAGACACATTCAGCTTAGAATGGCCATTGACGTTAAATGATTTAATCCATAGTCCTATTTAATCTATTGTGAAACAAAATCTAAACGACATAATAAAAAGTCAACCGCACCACGGATTCCCAGACAGTCTCCCACACTGGTACTATCGAGGCGTTAAGCTTTGTAACTTCTGCGATCTAACGAGAGCAGGCACATCCAGCTTAGAATGACCATTGACATTAAATGCTTTAATCCATAGTCCTTTTTAATCGATTGTGAAACAAAATCTAAACGACATAATAAAAAGTCAGCCGCACCACAGATTCCCAGACAGTCTCCCACACTGGTACTAGCGAGGCATTAAGCTGTGTAACTTCTGCGATCTGACGAGAGCAGGGACATTCAGCTTAGAATGGCCATTGACATTAAATGCTTTAATCCATAGTCCTTTTTAATCGATTGTGAAACAAAATCTAAACGACATAATAAAAATTCAACCGCACCACGGATTCCCAGACAGTCTCCCACACTAGTACTAGCGAGGCCTTAAGCTGTGTAACTTCAGCGATCTGACGAGAGCAGACACATTCAGCTTAGAATGGCCATTGACGTTAAATGATTTAATCCATAGTCCTATTTAATCTATTGTGAAACAAAATCTAAACGACATAATAAAAAGTCAACCGCACCACGGATTCCCAGACAGTCTCCCACACTGGTACTAGCGAGGCTTTAAGCTGTGTAACTTCTGCGATCTGACGAGAGCAGGCACATTCAGCTTAGAATGGCCATTGACATTAAAAGCGTTAATCCATAGTCCTTTTTAATCGATTGTGAAACAAAATCTAAACGACATAATAAAAAGTCAACCGCACCACGGATTCCCAGACAGTCTCCCACACTGGTACTAGCGAGGCCTTAAGCTGTGTAACTTCTGCAATCTGACGAGAGCAGGGACATTCAGCTTAGAATGGCCATTGACATTAAATGCTTTAATACATAGTCCTTTTTAATCGATTGTGAAACAAAATCTAAACGACATAATAAAAATTCAACCGCACCACGGATTCCCAGACAGTTTCCCACACTGGTACTAGCGAGGCGTTAAGCTGTGTAACTTCTGCGATCTAACGAGTGCAGGCACATTCAGCTTAGAATGGCCATTGACATTAAATGCTTTAATCCATAGTCCTTTTTAATCGATTGTGAAACAAAATCTAAACGACATAATAAAAAGTCAACCGCACCACGGATTCCCAGACACTCTCCCACACTGGTACTAGCGAGGGCTTAAGCTGTGTAACTTCTGCGATCTAACGAGAGCTGGCACATTCAGCTTAGAATGGCCATTGACGTTAAATGCTTTAATCCATAGTCCTATTTAATCTATTGTGAAACAAAATCTAAACAACATAATAAAAAGTTAACCGCACCACGGATTCCCAGACAGTCTCGAAAAATGGTACTAGCGAGGCCTTAAGCTGTGTAACTTCTGCGATCTGACGAGAGCAGGGACATTCAGCTTAGAATGGCCATTGACATTAAATGCCTCAATCCATAGTCCTTTTTAATCGATTGTGAAACAAAATCTAAACGACATAATAAAAAATCAACCGCACCACGGATTGCCAGACAGTCTCCAACGCTGGTACTAGCGAGGCCTTAAGCTGTGTAACTTCTGCGTTCTGACGAGAGCAGGCACATTCAGCTTAGAATGGCCATTGACGTTAAATGCTTTAATCCATAGTCCTATTTAATCTATTGTGAAACAAAATCTAAACGACATAATAAAAAGTCAACCGCACCACGGATTCCCAGACAGTCTCCCACACTGGTACTAGCGATGCCTTAAGCTGTGTAACTTCTGCGATCTGACGAGAGCAGGCACATTCAGCTTAGAATGGCCATTGACATTAAATGCTTTAATCCATAGTCCTCTTTAATCGATTGTGAAACAAAATCTAAACGACATAATAAAAAGTCAACCGCACCACGGATTCCCAGACAGTCTCCCACACTGGTACTAGCGAGGCCTTAAGCTGTGTAACTTCTGCGATCTGACGAGAGCAGGCACATTCAGCTTAGAATGGCCATTGACAATAAATGCTTTAATCCATAGTCCTTTTTAATCGATCGTGAAACAAAATCTAAACGACATAATAAAAAGTCAACCGCACCACGGATTCCCAGACAGTCTCCCACACTGGTACTAGCGAGGCCTTAAGCTGTGTAACTTCTGCGATCTGACGAGAGCAGGGACATTCAGCTTAGAATGGCCATTGACATAAAATGCTTTAATCCATAGTCCTTTTTAATCGATTGTGAAACAAAATCTAAACTACATAATAAAAATTCAACCTCACCACGGATTCCCAGACAGTCTCCCACACTGGTACTAGCGAGGCCTTAAGCTGTGTAACTTCTGCGATCTGACGAGAGCAGGCACATTCAGCTTAGAATGGCCATTGACGTTAAATGCTTTAATCCATAGTCCTATTTAATCTATTGTGAAACAAAATCTAAACGACATAATAAAAAGTCAACCGCACCACGGATTCCCAGACAGTCTCCCACACTGGTACTATCGAGGCGTTAAGCTTTGTAACTTCTGCGATCTAACGAGAGCAGGCACATCCAGCTTAGAATGACCATTGACATTAAATGCTTTAATCCATAGTCCTTTTTAATCGATTGTGAAACAAAATCTAAACGACATAATAAAAAGTCAGCCGCACCACGGATTCCCAGACAGTCTCCCACACTGGTACTAGCGAGGCATTAAGCTGTGTAACTTCTGCGATCTGACGAGAGCAGGGACATTCAGCTTAGAATGGCCATTGACATTAAATGCTTTAATCCATAGTCCTTTTTAATCGATTGTGAAACAAAATCTAAACGACATAATAAAAATTCAACCGCACCACGGATTCCCAGACAGTCTCCCACACTAGTACTAGCGAGGCCTTAAGCTGTGTAACTTCTGCGATCTGACGAGAGCAGACACATTCAGCTTAGAATGGCCATTGACGTTAAATGATTTAATCCATAGTCCTATTTAATCTATTGTGAAACAAAATCTAAACGACATAATAAAAAGTCAACCGCACCACGGATTCCCAGACAGTCTCCCACACTGGTACTAGCGAGGCTTTAAGCTGTGTAACTTCTGCGATCTGACGAGAGCAGGCACATTCAGCTTAGAATGGCCATTGACATTAAAAGCTTTAATCCATAGTCCTTTTTAATCGATTGTGAACCAAAATCTAAACGACATAATAAAAAGTCAACCGCACCACGGATTCCCAGACAGTCTCCCACACTGGTACTAGCGAGGCCTTAAGCTGTGTAACTTCTGCGATCTGACGAGAGCAGGCACATTCAGCTTAGAATGGCCAATGACATTAAATGCTTTAATCCATAGTCCTTTTTAATCGATTGTGAAACAAAATCTAAACGACATAATAAAAAGTCAACCGCACCACGGATTCCCAGACAATCTCCCACACTGGTACTAGCGAGGCCTTAAGCTGTGTAACTTCTGCGATCTGACGAGAGCAGGGACATTCAGCTTAGAATGGCCATTGACATAAAATGCTTTAATCCATAGTCCTTTTTAATCGATTGTGAAACAAAATCTAAACTACATAATAAAAGTTCAACCGCACCACGGATTCCCAGACAGTCTCCCACACTGGTACTAGCGAGGCCTTAAGCTGTGTAACCTCTGCGATCTGACGAGAGCAGGCACATTCAGCTTAGAATGGCCATTGACGTTAAATGCTTTAATCCATAGTCCTATTTAATCTATTGTGAAACAAAATCTAAACGACATAATAAAAAGTCAACCACACCACGGATTCCCAGACAGTCTCCCACACTGGTACTAGTGAGGCGTTAAGCTGTGTAACTTCTGCGATCTAACGAGAGCAGGCACATTCAGCTTAGAATGGCCATTGACATTAAATGCTTTAATCCATAGTCCTGTTTAATCGATTGTGAAACAAAATCTAAACGACATAATAAGAAGTCAACCGCACCACGGATTCCCAGACAGTCTCCCACACTGGTACTAACGAGGCCTTAAGCTGTGTAACTTCTGCGATCTGACGAGAGCAGGCACATTCAGCTTAGAATGGCCATTGACAATAAATGCTTTAATCCATAGTCCTATTTAATCTATTGTGAAACAAAATCTAAACAACATAATAAAAAGTCAACCGCACCACGGATTCCCAGACAGTCTCCCACACTGGTACTAGCGAGGCCTTAAGCTGTGTAACTTCTGCGATCTGACGAGAGCAGGGACATTCAGCTTAGAATGGCCATTGACATTAAATGCTTAATCCATAGTCCTTTTTAATCGATTGTGAAACAAAATCTAAACAACATAATAAAAAGTCAACCGCACCACGGATGCCCAGACAGTCTCCCACACTGGTACTAGCGAGGCCTTAAGCTGTGTAACTTCTGCATTCTGACGAGAGCAGGCACATTCAGCTTAGAATGGCCATTGACGTTAAATGCTTTAATCCATAGTCCTATTTAATCTATTGTGAAACAAAATCTAAACGACATAATAAAAAGTCAACCGCACCACGGATTCCCAGACAGTCTCCCACACTGGTACTAGCAAGGCCTTAAGCTGTGTAACTTCTGCGATCTGACGAGAGCAGGCACATTCAGCTTAGAATGGCCATTGACATTAAATGCTTTAATCCATAGTCCTTTTTAATTGATTGTGAAACAAAATCTAAACGACATAATAAAAAGTCAACCGCACCACAGATTCCCAGACAGTCTCCAACACTGGTACTAGCGAGGCCTTAAGCTGTGTAACTTCTGCGATCTGACGAGAGCAGGCACATTCAGCTTAGAATGGCCATTGACAATAAATGCTTTAATCCATAGTCCTTTTTAATCGATTGTGAAACAAAATCTAAACGACATAATAAAAAGTCAACCGCACCACGGATTCCCAGACAGTCTCCCACACTGGTACTAGCGAGGCCTTAAGCTGTGTAACTTCTGCGATCTGACGAGAGCAGGGACATTCAGCTTAGAATGGCCATTGACATTAAATGCTTTAATCCATAGTCCTTTTTAATCGATTGTGAAACAAAATCTAAACGACATAATAAAAATTCAACCGCACCACGGATTCCCAGACAGTCTCCCACACTGGTACTAGCGAGGCCTTAAGCTGTGTAACTTCTGCGATCTGACGAGAGCAGGCACATTCAGCTTAGAATGGCCATTGACGTTAAATGCTTTAATCCATAGTCCTATTTAATCTATTGTGAAACAAAATCTAAACAACATAAAAAAAAAGTCAACCGCACCACGGATTCCCAGACAGTCTCCCACACTGGTACTAGCGAGGCCTTAAGCTGTGTAACTTCTGCGATCTGACGAGAGCAGGGACATTCAGCTTAGAATGGCCATTGACATTAAATGCTTTAATCCATAGTCCTTTTTAATCGATTGTGAAACAAAATCTAAACGACATAATAAAAATTCAACCGCACCACGGATTCCCAGACAGTCTCCCACACTGGTACTAGCGAGGCCTTAAGCTGTGTAACTTCTGCGATCTGACGAGAGCAGGCACTTTCAGCTTAGAATGGCCATAGACATTAAATGCTTTAATCCATAGTCCTTTTTAATCGATTGTGAAACAAAATCTAAACGACATAATAAAAAGTCAACCGCACCACAGATTCCCAGACAGTCTCCCACAATGGTACTAGCGAGACCTTAAGCTGTGTAACTTCTGCGGTCTGACGAGAGCAGGCACATTCAGCTTAGAATGGCCATTGACATTAAATGCTTTAATCCATAGTCCTTTTTAATCGATTGTGAAACAAAATCTAAACGACATAATAAAAAGTCAACCGCACCACGGATTCCCAGACAGTCTCCCACACTGATACTAGCGAGGCCTTAAGCTGTGTAACTTCTGCGATCTGACGAGAGCAGGCACATTCAGCTTAGAATGGCCATTGACATTAAATGCTTTAATCCATAGTCCTATTTAATCTATTGTGAAACAAAATCTAAACGACATAATAAAAAGTCAACCACACCACGGATTCCCAGACAGTCTCCCACACTGGTACTAGCGAGGCGTTAAGCTGTGTAACTTCTGCGATTTAACGAGAGCAGGCACATTCAGCTTAGAATGGCCATCGACATTAAATGCTTTAATCCATAGTCCTTTTTAATCGATTGTGAAACAAAATCTAAACGACATAATAAAAAGTCAACCGCACCACGGATTCCCAGACAGTCTCCCACACTGGTACTAACGAGGCCTTAAGCTGTGTAACTTCTGCGATCTGACGAGAGCAGGCACATTCAGCTTAGAATGGCCATTGCCATTAAAAGCCTTAATCCATAGTCCTATTTAATCTATTGTGAAACAAAATCTAAACAACATAATAAAAAGTCAACCGCACCACGGATTCCCAGACAGTCTCCCACACTAGTAATAGCGAGGCCTTAAGCTGTGTAACTTCTGCGATCTGACGAGAGCAGGCACATTCAGCTTAGAATGGCCATTGACATTAAATGCTTTAATCCATAGTCCTTTTTAATCGATTGTGAAACAAAATCTAAACGACATAATAAAAAGTCGACCGCACCACGGATTCCCAGACAGTCTCCCACACTGGTACTAACGAGGCCTTAAGCTGTGTAACTTCTGCGATCTGACGAGAGCAGGCACATTCAGCTTAGAATGGCCATTGCCATTAAAAGCCTTAATCCATAGTCCTATTTAATCTATTGTGAAACAAAATCTAAACAACATAATAAAAAGTCAACCGCACCACGGATTCCCAGACAGTCTCACACACTGGTACTAGCGAGGCCTTAAGCTGTGTAACTTCTGCGATTTGACGAGAGCAGGCACATTCAGCTTAGAATGGCCATTGCCATTAAAAGCCTTAATCCATAGTCCTATTTAATCTATTGTGAAACAAAATCTAAACAACATAATAAAAAGTCAACCGCACCACGGATTCCCAGACAGTCTCCCACACTGGTACTAGCGAGGCCTTAAGCTGTGTAACTTCTGCGATCTGACGAGAGCAGGCACATTCAGCTTAGAATGGCCATTGACAATAAATGCTTTAATCCATAGTCCTATTTAATCTATTGTGAAACAAAATCTAAACAACATAATAAAAAGTCAACCGCACCACGGATTCCCAGACAGTCTCCCACACTGGTACTAGCGAGGCCTTAAGCTGTGTAACTTCTGCGATCTGACGAGAGCAGGGACATTCAGCTTAGAATGGCCATTGACATTAAATGCTTAATCCATAGTCCTTTTTAATCGATTGTGAAACAAAATCTAAACGACATAATAAAAATTCTACCGCACCACGGATTCCCAGACAGTCTCCAATACTGGTACTAGCGAGGCCTTAAGCTGTGTAACTTCTGCGATCTGACGAGAGTAGGCACATTCAGCTTAGAATGGCCATTGACAATAAATGCTTTAATCCATAGTCCTTTTTAATCGATTGTGAAACAAAATCTAAACGACATAATAAAAAGTCAACCGCACCACGGATTCCCAGACAGTCTCCCACACTGGTACTAGCGAGGCCTTAAGCTGTGCAACTTCTGCGATCTGACGAGAGCAGGGACATTCAGCTTAGAATGGCCATTGACATTAAATGCTTTAATCCATAGTCCTTTTTAATCGATTGTGAAACAAAATCTAAACGACATAATAAATATTCAACCGCACCACGGATTCCCAGACAGTCTCCCACACTGGTACTAACGAGGCCTTAAGCTGTGTAACTTCTGCGATCTGACGAGAGCAGGCACATTCAGCTTAGAATGGCCATTGACGTTAAATGCTTTAATCCATAGTCCTATTTAATCTATTGTGAAACAAAATCTAAACAACATAATAAAAATTCAACCGCACCACGGATTCCCAGACAGTCTCCCACACTGGTACTAGCGAGGCCTTAAGCTGTGTAACTGCTGCGTTCTGACGAGAGCAGGCACATTCAGCATAGAATGGCCAATGACGTTAAATGCTTTAATCCATAGTCCTATTTAATCGATTGTGAAACAAAATCTAAACGACATAATAAAAAGTCAGCCGCACCACAGATTCCCAGACAGTCTCCCACACTGGTACTAGCGAGACCTTAAGCTGTGTAACTTCTGCGGTCTGACGAGAGCAGGCACATTCAGCTTAGAATGGCCATTGACATTAAATGCTTTAATCCATAGTCCTTTTTAATCGATTGTGAAACAAAATCTAAACGACATAATAAAAAGTCAACCGCACCACGGATTCCCAGACAGTCTCCCACACTGGTACTAGCGAGGCCTTAAGCTGTGTAACTTCTGCGATCTGACGAGAGAAGGGACATTCAGCTTAGAATGGCCATTGACATTAAATGCTTTAATCCATAGTCCTTTTTAATCGATTGTGAAACAAAATCTAAACGACATAATAAAAAGTCAACCGCACCACGGATTCCCAGACAGTCTCCCACACTAGTACTAGCGAGGCCTTAAGCTGTGTAACTTCTGCGATCTGACGAGAGAAGGTACATTCAGCTTAGAATGGCCATTGACATTAAAAGCCTTAATCCATAGTCCTATTTCATCTATTGTGAAACAAAATCTAAACAACATAAAAAAAAGTCAACCGCACCACGGATTCCCAGACAGTCTCCCACACTGGTACTAGCGAGGCCTTAAGCTGTGTAACTTCTGCGTTCTGACGAGAGCAGGCACATTCAGCTTAGAATGGCCATTGACGTTAAATGCTTTAATCCATAGTCCTTTTTAATCAATTGTGAAACAAAATCTAAACGACATAATAAAAAGTCAACCGCACCACGGATTCCCAGACAGTCTCCCACACTGGTACTAGCGAGGCCTTAAGCTGTGTAACTTCTGCGATCTAACGAGAGCAGGCACATTCAGCTTAGAATGGCCATTGACATTAAATGCTTTAATCCATAGTCCTTTTTAATCGATTGTGAAACAAAATCTAAACAACATAATAAAAAGTCAACCGCACCACGGATTCCCAGACAGTCTCCCACACTGGTACTAGCGAGGCCTTAAGCTGTGTAACTTCTGCGTTCTGACGAGAGCAGGCACATGCAGCTTAGAATGGCCATTGACGTTAAATGTTTTAATCCATAGTCCTTTTTAATCAATTGTGAAACAAAATCTAAACGACATAATAAAAATTCAACCGCACCATGGATTCCCTGACAGTCTCCCACACTGGTACTAGCGAGGTCTTAAGCTGTGTAACTTCTGCATTCTGACGAGAGCAGGCACATTCAGCTTAGAATGGCCATTGACGTTAAATGCTTTAATCCATAGTCCTTTTTAATCAATTGTGAAACAAAATCTAAACGACATAATAAAAAGTGAACCGCACCACGGATTCCCAGACAGTCTCCCACACTGGTACTAGCGAGGCCTTAAGCTGTGTAACTTCTGCGATCTAACGAGAGCAGGCACATTCAGCTTAGAATGGCCATTGACATTAAATGCTTTAATCCATAGTCCTTTTTAATCGATTGTGAAACAAAATCTAAACAACATAATAAAAAGTCAACCGCACCACGGATTCCCAGACAGTCTCCCACACTGGTACTAGCGAGGCCTTAAGCTGTGTAACTTCTGCGATCTGACGAGAGCAGGGACATTCAGCTTAGAATGGCCATTGACATTAAATGCTTTAATCCATAGTCCTTTTTAATCGATTGTGAAACAAAATCTAAACGACATAATAAAAAGTCAGCCGCACCACGGATTCCCAGACAGTCTCCCACACTGGTACTAGCGAGGCCTTAAGCTGTGTAACTTCTGCGTTCTGACGAGAGCAGGCACATGCAGCTTAGAATGGCCATTGACGTTAAATGCTTTAATCCATAGTCCTTTTTAATCAATTGTGAAACAAAATCTAAACGACATAATAAAAATTCAACCGCACCATGGATTCCCAGACAGTCTCCCACACTGGTACTAGCGAGGCCTTAAGCGGTGTAACTTCTTCGTTCTGACGAGAGCAGGCACATTCAGCTTAGAATGGCCATTGACGTTAAATGCTTTAATCCATAGTCCTTTTTAATCAATTGTGAAACAAAATCTAAACGACATAATAAAAAGTCAACCGCACCACGGATTCCCAGACAGTCTCCCACACTGGTACTAGCGAGGCCTTAAGCTGTGTAACTTCTGCGATCTAACGAGAGCAGGCACATTCAGCTTAGAATGGCCATTGACATTAAATGCTTTAATCCATAGTCCTTTTTAATCGATTGTGAAACAAAATCTAAACAACATAATAAAAAGTCAACCGCACCACGGATTCCCAGACAGTCTCCCACACTGGTACTAGCGAGGCCTTAAGCTGTGTAACTTCTGCGTTCTGACGAGAGCAGGCACATGCAGCTTAGAATGGCCATTGACGTTAAATGTTTTAATCCATAGTCCTTTTTAATCAATTGTGAAACAAAATCTAAACGACATAATAAAAATTCAACCGCACCATGGATTCCCTGACAGTCTCCCACACTGGTACTAGCGAGGTCTTAAGCTGTGTAACTTCTGCGTTCTGACGAGAGCAGGCACATTCAGCTTAGAATGGCCATTGACGTTAAATGCTTTAATCCATAGTCCTTTTTAATCGATTGTGAAACAAAATCTAAACAACATAATAAAAAGTCAACCGCACCACGGATTCCCAGACAGTCTCCCACACTGGTACTAGCGAGGCCTTAAGCTGTGTAACTTCTGCGATCTGACGAGAGCAGGGACATTCAGCTTAGAATGGCCATTGACATTAAATGCTTTAATCCATAGTCCTTTTTAATCGATTGTGAAACAAAATCTAAACGACATAATAAAAAGTCAACCGCACCACGGATTCCAAGACAGTCTCCCACACTGGTACTAGCGAGCCCTTAAGCTGTGTAAGTTCTGCGATCTGACGAGAGCAGGCACATTCAGCTTAGAATGGCCATTGACATTAAATGCTTTAATCCATATTCCTTTTTAATCGATTGTGAAACAAAATCTAAACGACATAATAAAAAGTCAACCGCACCACAGATTCCCAGACAGTCTCCCACACTGGTACTAGCGAGGCGTTAAGCTGTGTAATTTCTGCGATCTAACGAGAGCAGGCACATTCAGCTTAGAATGGCCATTGACATTAAATGCTTTAATCCATAGTCCTTTTTAATCGATTGTGAAACAAAATCTAAACGACATAATAAAAAGTCAACCGCACCACGGATTCCCAGACAGTCTCCCACACTGGTACTAGCGAGGCCTTAAGCTGTATAACTTCTGCGATCTGACGAGAGCAGGCACATTCAGCTTAGAATGGCCATTGACATTAAATGCTTTAATCCATAGTCCTTTTTAATCGATTGTGAAACAAAATCTAAACGACATAATAAAAAGTCAACCGCACCACGGATTCCCAGACAGTCTCCCACACTGGTACTAGCGAGGCCTTAAGCTGCGTAACTTCTGCGATCTGACGAGAGCAGGCACATTCAGCTTAGAATGGCCATTGACATTAAATGCTTTAATCCATAGTCCTTTTTAATCGATTGTGAAACAAAATCTAAACGACATAATAAAAAGTCAACCGCACCACGGATTCCAAGACAGTCTCCCACACTGGTACTAGCGAGGCCTTAAGCTGTGTAACTTCTGCGATCTGACGAAAGCAGGCACATTCAGCTTAGAATTGCCATTGACATTAACTGCTTTAATCCATAGTCCTTTTTAATCGATTGTGAAACAAAATCTAAACGACATAATAAAAAGTCAACCGCTCCACGGATTCCCAGACAGTCTCCCACACTGGTACTAGCGAGGCCTTAAGCTGAGTAACTTCTGCGATCTGACGAGAGCAGGCACATTCAGCTTAGAATGGCGATTGACATTAAATGCTTTAATCCATAGTCCTTTTTAATCGATTGTGAAACAAAATCTAAACGACATAATAAAATGTCAACCGCACCACGGATTCCCAGACCGTCTCCCACACTGGTACTAGCGAGGCCTTAAGCTGTGTAACTTCTGCGATCTGACGAGAGCAGGGACATTCAGCTTAGAATGGCCATTGACATTAAAAGCTTTAATCTATAGTCCTTTTTAATCGATTGTGAAACAAAATCTAAACGACATAATAAAAATTCAACCGCACCATGGATTCCCAGACAGTCTCCCACACTGGTACTAGTGAGGCCTTAAGCTGTGTAACTTCTGCGTTCTGACGAGAGCAGGCACATTCAGCTTAGAATTGCCATTGACATTAAATGCTTTAATCCATAGTCCTTTTTAATCAATTGTGAAACAAAATCTAAACGACATAATAAAAAGTCAACCGCACCACGGATTCTCAGACAGTCTCCCACACTGGTACTGGTGAGGCCTTAAGCTGTGTAACTTCTGCGATCTGACGAGAGCAGGGACATTCAGCTTAGAATGGCCATTGACATTAAATGCTTTAATCCATAGTCCTTTTTAATCGATTGTGAAACAAAATCTAAACGACATAATAAAAATTCAACCGCACCACGGATTCCCAGACAGTCTCCCACACTGGTACTAGCGAGGCCTTAAGCTGTGTAACTTCTGCGATCTGACGAGAGCAGGCACATTCAGCTTAGAATGGCCATTGACGTTAAATGCTTTAATCCATAGTCCTATTTAATCTATTGTGAAACAAAATCTAAACGACATAATAAAAATTCAACCGCACCACGGATTCCCAGACAGTCTCCCACACTGGTACTAGCGAGGCCTTAAGCTGTGTAACTTCTGCGATCTGACGAGAGCAGGGACATTCAGCTTAGAATGGCCATTGACATTAAATGCTTTAATCCATAGTCCTTTTTAATCGATTGTGAAACAAAATCTAAACGACATAATAAAAATGCAACCGCACCACGGATTCCCAGACACTCTCCCACACTGGTACTGGTGAGGCCTTAAGCTGTGTAACTTCTGCGTTCTGACGAGAGCAGGCACATTCAGCTTAGAATGGCCATTGACATTAAATGCTTTAATCCATAGTCCTTTTTAATCAATTGTGAAACAAAATCTAAACGACATAATAAAAAGTCAACCGCACCACGGATTCCCAGACAGTCTCCCACACTGGTACTGGTGAGGCCTTAAGCTGTGTAACTTCTGCGATCTGACGAGAGCAGGCACATTCAGCTTAGAATGGCCATTGACGTTAAATGCTTTAATCCATAGTCCTATTTAATCTATTGTGAAACAAAATCTAAACGACATAATAAAAAGTCAACCGCACCACGGATTCCCAGACAGTCTCCCACACTGGTACTAGCGAAGCGTTAAGCTGTGTAACTTCTGCGATCTAACGAGAGAAGGCAAATTCAGCTTAGAATGGCCATTGACATTAAAAGCCTTAATCCAAAATCCTATTTAATCTATTGTGAAACAAAATCTAAACAACATAATAAAAAGTCAACCGCACCACGGATTCCCAGACAGTCTCCCACACTGGTACTGGTGAGGCCTTAAGCTGTGTAACTTCTGCGATCTGACGAGAGCAGGCACATTCAGCTTAGAATGGCCATTGACGTTAAATGCTTTAATCCATAGTCCTATTTAATCTATTGTGAAACAAAATCTAAACGACATAATAAAAAGTCAACCGCACCACGGATTCCCAGACAGTCTCCCACACTGGTACTAGCGAAGCGTTAAGCTGTGTAACTTCTGCGATCTAACGAGAGAAGGCAAATTCAGCTTAGAATGGCCATTGACATTAAAAGCCTTAATCCAAAGTCCTATTTAATCTATTGTGAAACAAAATCTAAACAACATAATAAAAAGTCAACCGCACCATGGATTCCCAGACTGTCTCCCACACTGGTACTAGCGAGGCCTTAAGCTGTGTAACTTCTGCGTTCTGACGAGAGCAGGAACATTCAGCTTAGAATTGCCATTGACGTTAAATGCTTTAATCCATAGTCCTATTTAATCTATTGTGAAACAAAATCTAAACGACATAACAAAAAGTCAACCGCACCACGGATTCCCAGACAGTCTCCCACACTGGTACTAGCGAGGCCTTAAGTTGTGTAACTTCTGCAATCTGACGAGAGCAGGCACATTCAGCTTAGAATGGCCATAGACATTGAATGCTTTAATCCATAGTCCTTTTTAATCGATTGTGAAACAAAATCTAAACGACATAATAAAAAGTCAACCGCACCACGGATTCCCAGACAGTCTCCCACACTGGTACTAGCGAGGCCTTAAGCTGTGTAACTTCTGCGATCTGACGAGAGCAGGCACATTCAGCTTAGAATGGCCATTGACATTAAATGCTTTAATCCATAGTCCTTTTTAATCGATTGTGAAACAAAATCTAAACGACATAATAAAAAGTCAACCGCACCACGGATTCCCAGACAGTCTCCCACACTGGTACTAGCGAGGCCTTAAGCTGTGTAACTTCTGCGATCTGACGAGAGCAGGCACATTCAGCTTAGAATGGCCATTGACATTAAATGCTTTAATCCATAGTCCTTTTTAATCGATTGTGAAACAAAATCTAAACGACATAATAAAAAGTCAACCGCACCACGGATTCCCAGACAGTCTCCCACACTGGTACTAGCGAGGCGTTAAGCTGTGTAACTTCTGCGATCTAACGAAAGCAGGCACATTCAGCTTAGAATGGCCATTGACATGAAATGCTTTAATCCATAGTCCTTTTTAATCGATTGTGAAACAAAATCTAAACGACATAATAAAAAGTCAACCGCACCACGCATTCCCAGACAGTCTCCCACACTGGTACTAGCGAGGCCTTAAGCTGTGTAACTTCTGCGATCTGACGAGAGCAGGCACATTCAGCTTAGAATGGCCATTGACATTAAATGCTTTAATCCATAGTCCTTTTTAATCGATTGTGAAACAAAATCTAAACGACATAATAAAAAGTCAACCGCACCACGGATTCCCAAACAGTCTCCCACACTGGTACTAGCGAGGCGTTAAGCTGTGTAACTTCTGCGATCTAACGAGAGCAGGCACATTCAGCTTAGAATGGCCATTAACATTAAATGCTTTAATCCATAGTTCTTTTTAATCGATTGTGAAACAAAATCTAAACGACATAATAAAAAGTCAACCGCACCACGGATTCCCAGACAGTCTCCCACACTGGTACTAGCGAGGCCTTAAGCTGTGTAACTTCTGCGATCTGACGAGAGCAGGCACATTCAGCTTAGAATGGCCATTGACATTAAATGCTTTAATCCATAGTCCTTTTTAATCGATTGTGAAACAAAATCTAAACGACATAATAAAAAGTCAACCGCACCACGGATTCCCAGACAGTCTCCCACACTGGTACTAGCGAGGCCTTAAGCTGTGTAACCTCTGCGATCTGACGAGAGCAGGAACATTCAGCTTAGAATGGCCATTGACATTAAATGCTTTAATCCATAGTCCTTTTTAATCGATTGTGAAACAAAATCTAAACGACATAATAAAAAGTCAACCGCACCACGGATTCCCAGACAGTCTCCCACACTGGTACTAGCGAGGCGTTAAGCTGTGTAACTTCTGCGATCTAACGAAAGCAGGCACATTCAGCTTAGAATGGCCATTGACATTAAATGCTTTAATCCATAGTCCTTTTTAATCGATTGTGAAACAAAATCTAAACGACATAATAAAAAGTCAACCGCACCACGCATTCCCAGACAGTCTCCCACACTGGTACTAGCGAGGCCTTAAGCTGTGTAATTTCTGCGATCTGACGAGAGCAGGCACATTCAGCTTAGAATGGCCATTGACATTAAATGCTTTAATCCATAGTCCTTTTTAATCGATTGTGAAACAAAATCTAAACGACATAATAAAAAGTCAACCGCACCACGGATTCCCAAACAGTCTCCCACACTGGTACTAGCGAGGCGTTAAGCTGTGTAACTTCTGCAATCTAACGAGAGCAGGCACATTCAGCTTAGAATGGCCATTAACATTAAATGCTTTAATCCATAGTTCTTTTTAATCGATTGTGAAACAAAATCTAAACGACATAATAAAAAGTCAACCGCACCACGGATTCCCAGACAGTCTCCCACACTGGTACTAGCGAGGCCTTAAGCTGTGTAACTTCTGCGATCTGACGAGAGCAGGCACATTCAGCTTAGAATGGCCATTGACATTAAATGCTTTAATCCATAGTCCTTTTTAATCGATTGTGAAACAAAATCTAAACGACATAATAAAAAGTCAACCGCACCACGTATTCCCAGACAGTCTCCCACACTGGTACTAGCGAGGCCTTAAGCTGTGTAACTTCTGCGATCTGACGAGAGCAGGCACATTCAGCTTAGAATGGCCATTGACGTTAAATGCTTTAATCCATAGTCCTATTTAATCTATTGTGAAACAAAATCTAAACGACATAATAAAAAGTCAACCGCACCACGGATTCCCAGACAGTCTCCCACACTGGTACTAGCGAGGCCTTAAGCTGTGTAACTTCTGCGATCTGACGAGAGCAGGCACATTCAGCTTAGAATGGCCATTTGCATTAAATGCTTTAATCCATAGTCCTTTTTAATCGATTGTGAAACAAAATCTAAACGACATAATAAAAAGTCAACCGCACCACGGATTCCCAGACAGTCTCCCACACTGGTACTAGCGAGGCCTTAAGCTGTGTAACTTCTGCGATCTGACGAGAGCAGGGACATTCAGCTTAGAATGGCCATTGACATTAAATGCTTTAATCCATAGTCCTTTTTAATCGATTGTGAAACAAAATCTAAACGACATAATAAAAAGTCAACCGCACCACGGATTCCCAGACAGTCTCCCACACTGGTACTAGCGAGGCCTTAAGCTGTGTAACTTCTGCGATCTGACGAGAGCAGGCACATTCAGCTTAGAATGGCCATTGACATTAAATGGTTTAATCCATAGTCCTTTTTAATCGATTGTGAAACAAAATCTAAACGACATAATAAAAAGTCAACCGCTCCACGGATTCCCAGACAGTCTCCCACACTGGTACTAGCGAGGCCTTAAGCTGTGTAACTTCTGCGATCTGACGAGAGCAGGCACATTCAGCTTAGAATGGCCATTGACTTTAAAAGCCTTAATCCATAGTCCTATTTAATCTATTGTGAAACAAAATCTAAACAACATAATAAAAAGTCAACCGCACCACAGATTCCCAGAGAGTCTCCCACACTGGTACTAGCGAGGCCTTAAGCTGTGTCACTTCTGCGATCTGACGAGAGCAGGCACATTCAGCTTAGAATGGCCATTGACTTTAAATGCTTTAATCCATAGTCCTTTTTAATCGAATGTGAAACAAAATCTAAACGACATAATAAAAAGTCAACCGCACCACGGATTCCCAGACAGTCTCCCACACTGGTACTAGCGAGGCCTTAAGCTGTGTAACTTCTGCGATCTGACGAGAGCAGGCACATTCAGCTTAGAATGGCCATTGACGTTAAATGCTTTAATCCATAGTCCTATTTAATCTATTGTGAAACAAAATCTAAACGACATAATAAAAAGTCAACCGCACCACGGATTCCCAGACAGTCTCCCACACTGGTACTAGCGAGGCCTTAAGCTGTGTAACTTCTGCGATCTGACAAGAGCAGGCACATTCAGCTTAGAATGGCCATTGACATTAAATGCTTTAATCCATAGTCCTTTTTAATCGATTGTGAAACAAAATCTAAACGACATAATAAAAAGTCAACCGCACCACGGATTCCCAGACAGTCTCCCACACTGGTACTAGCGAGGCCTTAAGCTGTGTAACTTCTGCGATCTGACGAGAGCAGGCGAATTCAGCTTAGAATGGCCATTGACATTAAATGCTTTAATCCATAGTCCTTTTTAATCGATTGTGAAACAAAATCTAAACGACATAATAAAAAGTCAACCGCACCACGGATTCCCAGACAGTCTCCCACCCTGGTACTAGCGAGGCCTTAAGCTGTGTAACTTCTGCTATCTGACGAGAGCAGGGACATTCAGCTTAGAATGGCCATTGACATTAAATGCTTTAATCCATAGTCCTTTTTAATCGATTGTGAAACAAAATCTAAACGACATAATAAAAACTCAACCGCACCACGGATTCCCAGACAGTCTCCCACACTGGTACTAGCGAGGCCTTAAGCTGTGTAACTTCTGCGATCTGACAAGAGCAGGCACATTCAGCTTAGAATGGCCATTGACATTAAATGCTTTAATCCATAGTCCTTTTTAATCGATTGTGAAACAAAATCTAAACGACATAATAAAAAGTCAAACGCACCACGGATTCCTAGACAGTCTCCCACACTGGTACTAGCGAGGCCTTAAGCTGTGTAACTTCTGCGATCTGACGAGAGCAGGCACATTCAGCTTAGAATGGCCATTGACATTAATGCTTTAATCCATAGTCCTTTTTAATCGATTGTGATACAAAATCTAAACGACATAATAAAAAAGTCAACCGCTCCACGGATTCCCAGACAGTCTCCCACACTGGTACTAGCGAGGCCTTAAGCTGAGTAACTTCTGCGATCTGACGAGAGCAGGGACATTCAGCTTAGAATGGCCATTGACATTATATGCTTTAATCCATAGTCCTTTTTAATCGATTGTGAAACAAAATCTAAACGACATAATAAAAATTCAACCGCACCACGGATTCCCAGACAGTCTCCCACACTGGTACTAGCGAGGCCCTAAGCTGTGTAACTTCTGCGATCTGACGAGAGCAGGCACATGCAGCTTAGAATGGCCATTGACGTTAAATGTTTTAATCCATAGTCCTTTTTAATCAATTGTGAAACAAAATCTAAACGACATAATAAAAATTCAACCGCACCATGGATTCCCTGACAGTCTCCCACACTGGTACTAGCGAGGTCTTAAGCTGTGTAACTTCTGCGTTCTGACGAGAGCAGGCACATTCAGCTTAGAATGGCCATTGACGTTAAATGCTTTAATCCATAGTCCTTTTTAATCGATTGTGAAACAAAATCTAAACAACATAATAAAAAGTCAACCGCACCACGGATTCCCAGACAGTCTCCCACACTGGTACTAGCGAGGCCTTAAGCTGTGTAACTTCTGCGATCTGACGAGAGCAGGGACATTCAGCTTAGAATGGCCATTGACATTAAATGCTTTAATCCATAGTCCTTTTTAATCGATTGTGAAACAAAATCTAAACGACATAATAAAAAGTCAACCGCACCACGGATTCCAAGACAGTCTCCCACACTGGTACTAGCGAGCCCTTAAGCTGTGTAAGTTCTGCGATCTGACGAGAGCAGGCACATTCAGCTTAGAATGGCCATTGACATTAAATGCTTTAATCCATATTCCTTTTTAATCGATTGTGAAACAAAATCTAAACGACATAATAAAAAGTCAACCGCACCACAGATTCCCAGACAGTCTCCCACACTGGTACTAGCGAGGCGTTAAGCTGTGTAATTTCTGCGATCTAACGAGAGCAGGCACATTCAGCTTAGAATGGCCATTGACATTAAATGCTTTAATCCATAGTCCTTTTTAATCGATTGTGAAACAAAATCTAAACGACATAATAGAAAGTCAACCGCACCACGGATTCCCAGACAGTCTCCCACACTGGTACTAGCGAGGCCTTAAGCTGTGTAACTTCTGCGATCTGACGAGAGCAGGCACATTCAGCTTAGAATGGCCATTGACATTAAATGCTTTAATCCATAGTCCTTTTTAATCGATTGTGAAACAAAATCTAAACGACATAATAAAAAGTCAACCGCACCACGGATTCCCAGACAGTCTCCCACACTGGTACTAGCGAGGCCTTAAGCTGCGTAACTTCTGCGATCTGACGAGAGCAGGCACATTCAGCTTAGAATGGCCATTGACATTAAATGCTTTAATCCATAGTCCTTTTTAATCGATTGTGAAACAAAATCTAAACGACATAATAAAAAGTCAACCGCACCACGGATTCCAAGACAGTCTCCCACACTGGTACTAGCGAGGCCTTAAGCTGTGTAACTTCTGCGATCTGACGAAAGCAGGCACATTCAGCTTAGAATTGCCATTGACATTAACTGCTTTAATCCATAGTCCTTTTTAATCGATTGTGAAACAAAATCTAAACGACATAATAAAAAGTCAACCGCTCCACGGATTCCCAGACAGTCTCCCACACTGGTACTAGCGAGGCCTTAAGCTGAGTAACTTCTGCGATCTGACGAGAGCAGGCACATTCAGCTTAGAATGGCGATTGACATTAAATGCTTTAATCCATAGTCCTTTTTAATCGATTGTGAAACAAAATCTAAACAACATAATAAAATGTCAACCGCACCACGGATTCCCAGACCGTCTCCCACACTGGTACTAGCGAGGCCTTAAGCTGTGTAACTTCTGCGATCTGACGAGAGCAGGGACATTCAGCTTAGAATGGCCATTGACATTAAATGCTTTAATCTATAGTCCTTTTTAATCGATTGTGAAACAAAATCTAAACGACATAATAAAAATTCAACCGCACCATGGATTCCCAGACAGTCTCCCACACTGGTACTAGTGAGGCCTTAAGCTGTGTAACTTCTGCGTTCTGACGAGAGCAGGCACATTCAGCTTAGAATTGCCATTGACATTAAATGCTTTAATCCATAGTCCTTTTTAATCAATTGTGAAACAAAATCTAAACGACATAATAAAAAGTCAACCGCACCACGGATTCTCAGACAGTCTCCCACACTGGTACTGGTGAGGCCTTAAGCTGTGTAACTTCTGCGATCTGACGAGAGCAGGGACATTCAGCTTAGAATGGCCATTGACATTAAATGCTTTAATCCATAGTCCTTTTTAATCGATTGTGAAACAAAATCTAAACGACATAATAAAAATTCAACCGCACCACGGATTCCCAGACAGTCTCCCACACTGGTACTAGCGAGGCCTTAAGCTGTGTAACTTCTGCGATCTGACGAGAGCAGGCACATTCAGCTTAGAATGGCCATTGACGTTAAATGCTTTAATCCATAGTCCTATTTAATCTATTGTGAAACAAAATCTAAACGACATAATAAAAATTCAACCGCACCACGGATTCCCAGACAGTCTCCCACACTGGTACTAGCGAGGCCTTAAGCTGTGTAACTTCTGCGATCTGACGAGAGCAGGGACATTCAGCTTAGAATGGCCATTGACATTAAATGCTTTAATCCATAGTCCTTTTTAATCGATTGTGAAACAAAATCTAAACGACATAATAAAAATGCAACCGCACCACGGATTCCCAGACACTCTCCCACACTGGTACTGGTGAGGCCTTAAGCTGTGTAACTTCTGCGTTCTGACGAGAGCAGGCACATTCAGCTTAGAATGGCCATTGACATTAAATGCTTTAATCCATAGTCCTTTTTAATCAATTGTGAAACAAAATCTAAACGACATAATAAAAAGTCAACCGCACCACGGATTCCCAGACAGTCTCCCACACTGGTACTGGTGAGGCCTTAAGCTGTGTAACTTCTGCGATCTGACGAGAGCAGGCACATTCAGCTTAGAATGGCCATTGACGTTAAATGCTTTAATCCATAGTCCTATTTAATCTATTGTGAAACAAAATCTAAACGACATAATAAAAAGTCAACCGCACCACGGATTCCCAGACAGTCTCCCACACTGGTACTAGCGAAGCGTTAAGCTGTGTAACTTCTGCGATCTAACGAGAGAAGGCAAATTCAGCTTAGAATGGCCATTGACATTAAAAGCCTTAATCCAAAATCCTATTTAATCTATTGTGAAACAAAATCTAAACAACATAATAAAAAGTCAACCGCACCACGGATTCCCAGACAGTCTCCCACACTGGTACTGGTGAGGCCTTAAGCTGTGTAACTTCTGCGATCTGACGAGAGCAGGCACATTCAGCTTAGAATGGCCATTGACGTTAAATGCTTTAATCCATAGTCCTATTTAATCTATTGTGAAACAAAATCTAAACGACATAATAAAAAGTCAACCGCACCACGGATTCCCAGACAGTCTCCCACACTGGTACTAGCGAAGCGTTAAGCTGTGTAACTTCTGCGATCTAACGAGAGAAGGCAAATTCAGCTTAGAATGGCCATTGACATTAAAAGCCTTAATCCAAAGTCCTATTTAATCTATTGTGAAACAAAATCTAAACAACATAATAAAAAGTCAACCGCACCATGGATTCCCAGACTGTCTCCCACACTGGTACTAGCGAGGCCTTAAGCTGTGTAACTTCTGCGTTCTGACGAGAGCAGGAACATTCAGCTTAGAATTGCCATTGACGTTAAATGCTTTAATCCATAGTCCTATTTAATCTATTGTGAAACAAAATCTAAACGACATAACAAAAAGTCAACCGCACCACGGATTCCCAGACAGTCTCCCACACTGGTACTAGCGAGGCCTTAAGTTGTGTAACTTCTGCAATCTGACGAGAGCAGGCACATTCAGCTTAGAATGGCCATAGACATTGAATGCTTTAATCCATAGTCCTTTTTAATCGATTGTGAAACAAAATCTAAACGACATAATAAAAAGTCAACCGCACCACGGATTCCCAGACAGTCTCCCACACTGGTACTAGCGAGGCCTTAAGCTGTGTAACTTCTGCGATCTGACGAGAGCAGGCACATTCAGCTTAGAATGGCCATTGACATTAAATGCTTTAATCCATAGTCCTTTTTAATCGATTGTGAAACAAAATCTAAACGACATAATAAAAAGTCAACCGCACCACGGATTCCCAGACAGTCTCCCACACTGGTACTAGCGAGGCCTTAAGCTGTGTAACTTCTGCGATCTGACGAGAGCAGGCACATTCAGCTTAGAATGGCCATTGACATTAAATGCTTTAATCCATAGTCCTTTTTAATCGATTGTGAAACAAAATCTAAACGACATAATAAAAAGTCAACCGCACCACGGATTCCCAGACAGTCTCCCACACTGGTACTAGCGAGGCGTTAAGCTGTGTAACTTCTGCGATCTAACGAAAGCAGGCACATTCAGCTTAGAATGGCCATTGACATGAAATGCTTTAATCCATAGTCCTTTTTAATCGATTGTGAAACAAAATCTAAACGACATAATAAAAAGTCAACCGCACCACGCATTCCCAGACAGTCTCCCACACTGGTACTAGCGAGGCCTTAAGCTGTGTAACTTCTGCGATCTGACGAGAGCAGGCACATTCAGCTTAGAATGGCCATTGACATTAAATGCTTTAATCCATAGTCCTTTTTAATCGATTGTGAAACAAAATCTAAACGACATAATAAAAAGTCAACCGCACCACGGATTCCCAAACAGTCTCCCACACTGGTACTAGCGAGGCGTTAAGCTGTGTAACTTCTGCGATCTAACGAGAGCAGGCACATTCAGCTTAGAATGGCCATTAACATTAAATGCTTTAATCCATAGTTCTTTTTAATCGATTGTGAAACAAAATCTAAACGACATAATAAAAAGTCAACCGCACCACGGATTCCCAGACAGTCTCCCACACTGGTACTAGCGAGGCCTTAAGCTGTGTAACTTCTGCGATCTGACGAGAGCAGGCACATTCAGCTTAGAATGGCCATTGACATTAAATGCTTTAATCCATAGTCCTTTTTAATCGATTGTGAAACAAAATCTAAACGACATAATAAAAAGTCAACCGCACCACGGATTCCCAGACAGTCTCCCACACTGGTACTAGCGAGGCGTTAAGCTGTGTAACTTCTGCGATCTAACGAAAGCAGGCACATTCAGCTTAGAATGGCCATTGACATTAAATGCTTTAATCCATAGTCCTTTTTAATCGATTGTGAAACAAAATCTAAACGACATAATAAAAAGTCAACCGCACCACGCATTCCCAGACAGTCTCCCACACTGGTACTAGCGAGGCCTTAAGCTGTGTAATTTCTGCGATCTGACGAGAGCAGGCACATTCAGCTTAGAATGGCCATTGACATTAAATGCTTTAATCCATAGTCCTTTTTAATCGATTGTGAAACAAAATCTAAACGACATAATAAAAAGTCAACCGCACCACGGATTCCCAAACAGTCTCCCACACTGGTACTAGCGAGGCGTTAAGCTGTGTAACTTCTGCAATCTAACGAGAGCAGGCACATTCAGCTTAGAATGGCCATTAACATTAAATGCTTTAATCCATAGTTCTTTTTAATCGATTGTGAAACAAAATCTAAACGACATAATAAAAAGTCAACCGCACCACGGATTCCCAGACAGTCTCCCACACTGGTACTAGCGAGGCCTTAAGCTGTGTAACTTCTGCGATCTGACGAGAGCAGGCACATTCAGCTTAGAATGGCCATTGACATTAAATGCTTTAATCCATAGTCCTTTTTAATCGATTGTGAAACAAAATCTAAACGACATAATAAAAAGTCAACCGCACCACGTATTCCCAGACAGTCTCCCACACTGGTACTAGCGAGGCCTTAAGCTGTGTAACTTCTGCGATCTGACGAGAGCAGGCACATTCAGCTTAGAATGGCCATTGACGTTAAATGCTTTAATCCATAGTCCTATTTAATCTATTGTGAAACAAAATCTAAACGACATAATAAAAAGTCAACCGCACCACGGATTCCCAGACAGTCTCCCACACTGGTACTAGCGAGGCCTTAAGCTGTGTAACTTCTGCGATCTGACGAGAGCAGGCACATTCAGCTTAGAATGGCCATTTGCATTAAATGCTTTAATCCATAGTCCTTTTTAATCGATTGTGAAACAAAATCTAAACGACATAATAAAAAGTCAACCGCACCACGGATTCCCAGACAGTCTCCCACACTGGTACTAGCGAGGCCTTAAGCTGTGTAACTTCTGCGATCTGACGAGAGCAGGGACATTCAGCTTAGAATGGCCATTGACATTAAATGCTTTAATCCATAGTCCTTTTTAATCGATTGTGAAACAAAATCTAAACGACATAATAAAAAGTCAACCGCACCACGGATTCCCAGACAGTCTCCCACACTGGTACTAGCGAGGCCTTAAGCTGTGTAACTTCTGCGATCTGACGAGAGCAGGCACATTCAGCTTAGAATGGCCATTGACATTAAATGGTTTAATCCATAGTCCTTTTTAATCGATTGTGAAACAAAATCTAAACGACATAATAAAAAGTCAACCGCTCCACGGATTCCCAGACAGTCTCCCACACTGGTACTAGCGAGGCCTTAAGCTGTGTAACTTCTGCGATCTGACGAGAGCAGGCACATTCAGCTTAGAATGGCCATTGACTTTAAAAGCCTTAATCCATAGTCCTATTTAATCTATTGTGAAACAAAATCTAAACAACATAATAAAAAGTCAACCGCACCACAGATTCCCAGAGAGTCTCCCACACTGGTACTAGCGAGGCCTTAAGCTGTGTCACTTCTGCGATCTGACGAGAGCAGGCACATTCAGCTTAGAATGGCCATTGACTTTAAATGCTTTAATCCATAGTCCTTTTTAATCGAATGTGAAACAAAATCTAAACGACATAATAAAAAGTCAACCGCACCACGGATTCCCAGACAGTCTCCCACACTGGTACTAGCGAGGCCTTAAGCTGTGTAACTTCTGCGATCTGACGAGAGCAGGCACATTCAGCTTAGAATGGCCATTGACGTTAAATGCTTTAATCCATAGTCCTATTTAATCTATTGTGAAACAAAATCTAAACGACATAATAAAAAGTCAACCGCACCACGGATTCCCAGACAGTCTCCCACACTGGTACTAGCGAGGCCTTAAGCTGTGTAACTTCTGCGATCTGACGAGAGCAGGCACATTCAGCTTAGAATGGCCATTGACATTAAATGCTTTAATCCATAGTCCTTTTTAATCGATTGTGAAACAAAATCTAAACGACATAATAAAAAGTCAACCGCACCACGGATTCCCAGACAGTCTCCCACACTGGTACTAGCGAGGCCTTAAGCTGTGTAACTTCTGCGATCTGACGAGAGCAGGCGAATTCAGCTTAGAATGGCCATTGACATTAAATGCTTTAATCCATAGTCCTTTTTAATCGATTGTGAAACAAAATCTAAACGACATAATAAAAAGTCAACCGCACCACGGATTCCCAGACAGTCTCCCACACTGGTACTAGCGAGGCCTTAAGCTGTGTAACTTCTGCTATCTGACGAGAGCAGGGACATTCAGCTTAGAATGGCCATTGACATTAAATGCTTTAATCCATAGTCCTTTTTAATCGATTGTGAAACAAAATCTAAACGACATAATAAAAACTCAACCGCACCACGGATTCCCAGACAGTCTCCCACACTGGTACTAGCGAGGCCTTAAGCTGTGTAACTTCTGCGATCTGACAAGAGCAGGCACATTCAGCTTAGAATGGCCATTGACATTAAATGCTTTAATCCATAGTCCTTTTTAATCGATTGTGAAACAAAATCTAAACGACATAATAAAAAGTCAAACGCACCACGGATTCCTAGACAGTCTCCCACACTGGTACTAGCGAGGCCTTAAGCTGTGTAACTTCTGCGATCTGACGAGAGCAGGCACATTCAGCTTAGAATGGCCATTGACATTAAATGCTTTAATCCATAGTCCTTTTTAATCGATTGTGATACAAAATCTAAACGACATAATAAAAAAGTCAACCGCTCCACGGATTCCCAGACAGTCTCCCACACTGGTACTAGCGAGGCCTTAAGCTGAGTAACTTCTGCGATCTGACGAGAGCAGGGACATTCAGCTTAGAATGGCCATTGACATTATATGCTTTAATCCATAGTCCTTTTTAATCGATTGTGAAACAAAATCTAAACGACATAATAAAAATTCAACCGCACCACGGATTCCCAGACAGTCTCCCACACTGGTACTAGCGAGGCCCTAAGCTGTGTAACTTCTGCGATCTGACGAGAGCAGGCACATTCAGCTTAGAATAGCCATTGACTTTAAATGCTTTAATCCATAGCCCTATTTAATCTATTGTGAAACAAAATCTAAACGACATAATAAAAATTCAACCGCACCACGGATTCCCAGATAGTCTCCCACACTGGTACTAGCGAGGCCTTAAGCTGTGTAACTTCTGCGATCTGACGAGAGCAGGGACATTCAGCTTAGAATGGCCATTGACATTAAATGCTTTAATCCATAGTCCTTTTTAATCGATTGTGAAACAAAATCTAAACGACATAATAAAAATTCAACCGCACCACGGATTCCCAGACACTCTCCCACACTGGTACTAGCGAGGCCTTAAGCTGTGTAACTTCTGCGTTCTGACGAGAGCAGGCACATTCAGCTTAGAATGGCCATTGACGTTAAATTCTTTAATCCATAGTCCTTTTTAATCAATTGTGAATCAAAATCTAAACGACATAATAAAAAGTCAACCGCACCACGGATTCCCAGACCGTCTCCCACACTGGTACTGGTGAGGCCTTAAACTGTGTAACTTCTGCGATCTGACGAGAGCAGGCACATTCAGCTTAGAATGGCCATTGACGTTAAATGCTTTAATCCATAGTCCTATTTAATCTATTGTGAAACAAAATCTAAACGACATAATAAAAATTCAACCGCACCACGGATTCCCAGACAGTCTCCCACACTGGTACTAGCGAGGCCTTAAGCTGTGTAACTTCTGCGATCTGACAAGAGCAGGCACATTCAGCTTAGAATGGCCATTGACATTAAATGCTTTAATCCATAGTCCTTTTTAATCGATTGTGAAACAAAATCTAAACGACATAATGAAAAGTCAAACGCACCACGGATTCCTAAACAGTCTCCCACACTGGTACTAGCGAGGCCTTAAGCTGTCTAACTTCTGCGATCTGACGAGAGCAGGCACATTCAGCTTAGAATGGCCATTGACATTAAATGCTTTAATCCATAGTCCTTTTTAATCGATTGTGATACAAAATCTAAACGACATAATAAAAAAGTCAACCGCTCCACGGATTCCCAGACAGTCTCCCACACTGGTACTAGCGAGGCCTTAAGCTGAGTAACTTCTGCGATCTGACGAGAGCAGGCACATTCAGCTTAGAATGGCCATTGACATTAAATGCTTTAATCCATAGTCCTTTTTAATCGATTGTGAAACAAAATCTAAACAACATAATAAAAAGTCAACCGCACCACAGATTCCCAGAGAGTCTCCCACACTGGTACTAGCGAGGCCTTAAGCTGTGTAACTTCTGCAATCTGACGAGAGCAGGCACATTCAGCTTAGAATGGCCATTGACGTTAAATGCTTTAATCCATAGTCCTATTTAATCTATTGTGAAACAAAATCTAAACGACATAATAAAAATTCAACCGCACCACGGATTCCAAGACAGTCTCCCACACTGGTACTAGCGAGGCCCTAAGCTGTGTAACTTCTGCGATCTGACGAGAGCAGGCACATTCAGCTTAGAATAGCCATTGCCTTAAAATGCTTTAATCCATAGTCCTATTTAATCTATTGTGAAACAAAATCTAAACGACATAATAAAAAGTCAACCGCACCACGGATTCCCAGACAGTCTCCCACACTGGTACTAGCGAGGCGTTAAGCTGTGTAACTTCTGCGATCTAACGAGAGCAGGCACATTCAGCTTAGAATGGCCATTGACATTAAATGCTTTAATCTATAGTCCTTTTTAATCGATTGTGAAACAAAATCTAAACGACATAATAAAAAGTCAACCGCACCACGGATTCCCAGACAGTCTCCCACACTGGTATTAGCGAGGCCTTAAGCTGTGTAACTTCTGCGATCTGACGAGAGCAGGCACATTCAGCTTAGAATGGCCATTGACTTTAAAAGCCTTAATCCATAGTCCTATTTAATCTATTGTGAAACAAAATCTAAACAACATAATAAAAAGTCAACCGCACCACAGATTCCCAGAGAGTCTCCCACACTGGTACTAGCGAGGCCTTAAGCTGTGTAACTTCTGCGATCTGACGAGAGCAGGCACATTCAGCTTAGAATGGCCATTGACGTTAAATGCTTTAATCCATAGTCCTATTTAATCTATTGTGAAACAAAATCTAAACGACATAATATAAATTCAACCGCACCACGGATTCCCAGACAGTCTCCCACACTGGTACTAGCGAGGCCTTAAGCTGTGTAACTTCTGCGATCTGACGAGAGCAGGGACATTCAGCTTAGAATGGCCATTGACATTAAATGCTTTAATCCATAGTCCTTTTTAATCGATTGTGAAACAAAATCTAAACGACATAATAAAAATTCAACCGCACCACGGATTCCCAGACACTCTCCCACACTGGTACTAGCGAGGCCTTAAGCTGTGTAACTTCTGCGTTCTGACGAGAGCAGGCACATTCAGCTTAGAATGGCCATTGACGTTAAATGCTTTAATCCATAGTCCTTTTTAATCAATTGTGAATCAAAATCTAAACGACATAATAAAAAGTCAACCGCACCATGGATTCCCAGACCTTCTCCCACACTGGTACTGGTGAGGGCTTAAGCTGTGTAACTTCTGCGATCTGACGAGAGCAGGCACATTCAGCTTAGAATGGCCATTGACGTTAAATGCTTTAATCCATAGTCCTATTTAATCTATTGTGAAACAAAATCTAAACGACATAATAAAAAATCAACCGCACCACGGATTCCCAGACAGTCTCCCACACTGGTACTAGCAAGGCCTTAAGCTGTGTAACTTCTACGATCTGACGAGAGCAGGCACATTCAGCTTAGAATGGCCATTGACGTTAAATGCTTTAATCCATACTCCTTTTTAATCAATTGTGAAACAAAATCTAAACGACATAATAAAAAGTCAACCGCACCACGGATTCCCAGTCCGTCTCCTACACTGGTACTGGTGAGGCCTTAAGCTGTGTAACTTCTGCGATCTGACGAGAGCAGGCACATTCAGCTTAGAATGGCCATTGACGTTTAATGCTTTAATCCATAGTCCTATTTAATCTATTGTGAAACAAAATCTAAACGACATAATAAAAAGTCAACCGCACCACGGATTCCCAGACTGTCTCCCACACTGGTACTAGCGAGGCCTTAAGCTGTGTAACTTCTGCGTTCTGACGAGAGCAGGCACATTCAGCTTAGAATTGCCATTGACGTTAAATGCTTTAATCCATAGTCCTATTTAATCTATTGTGAAACATAATCTAAACGACATAATAAAAAGTCAACCGCACCACGGATTCCCAGACAGTCTCCCACACTGGTACTAGCGAGGCCTTAAGCTGTGTAATTTCTGCAATCTGACGAGAGCAGGCACATTCAGCTTAGAATGGCCATTGACATTGAATGCTTTAATCCAAAGTCCTTTTTAATCGATTGTGAAACAAAATCTAAACGACATAATAAAAAGTCAACCGCACCACGGATTCCCAGACAGTCTCCCACACTGGTACTAGCGAGGCCTTAAGCTGTGTAACTTCTGCGATCTGACGAGAGCAGGCACATTCAGCTTAGAATGGCCATTGACATTAAATGCTTTAATCCATAGTCCTTTTTAATCGATTGTGAAACAAAATCTAAACGACATAATAAAAAGTCAACCGCACCACAGATTCCCAGACAGTCTCCCACACTGGTACTAGCGAGGCGTTAAGCTGTGTAACTTCTGCGATCTAACGAGAGCAGGCACATTCAGCTTAGAATGGCCATTGACATTAAATGCTTTAATCCATAGTCCTTTTTAATCGATTGTGAAACAAAATCTAAACGACATAATAAAAAGTCAACCGCACCACGGATTCCCAGACAGTCTCCCACACTGGTACTAGCGAGGCCTTAAGCTGTGTAACTTCTGCGATCTGACGAGAGCAGGCACATTCAGCTTAGAATGGCCATTGACATTAAATGCTTTAATCCATAGTCCTTTTTAATCGATTGTGAAACAAAATCTAAACGACATAATAAAAAGTCAACCGCACCACGGATTCCCAGACAGTCTCCCACACTGGTACTAGCGAGGCGTTAAGCTGTGTAACTTCTGCGATCTAACGAGAGCAGGCACATTCAGCTTAGAATGGCCATTGCCATTAAATGCTTTAATCCATAGTCCTTTTTAATCGATTGTGAAACAAAATCTAAACGACATAATAAAAAGTCAACCGCACCACGGATTCCCAGACAGTCTCCCACACTGGTACTAGCGAGGCCTTAAGCTGCGTAACTTCTGCGATCTGACGAGAGCAAGCACATTCAGCTTAGAATGGCCATTGACATTAAATGCTTTAATCCATAGTCCTTTTTAATCGATTGTGAAACAAAATCTAAACGACATAATAAAAAGTCAACCGCACCACGGATTCCAAGACAGT
Organism: Rhinoderma darwinii; assembly: GCF_050947455.1. Taxonomy (NCBI): domain Eukaryota; kingdom Metazoa; phylum Chordata; class Amphibia; order Anura; family Rhinodermatidae; genus Rhinoderma; species Rhinoderma darwinii. Next base: position 288,456 of record NW_027461665.1, read on the forward strand.
CTCCCACACTGGTACTAGCGAGGCCTTAAGCTGTGTAACTTCTGCGATCTGACGAGAGCAGGCACATTCCGCTTAGAATTGCCATTGACATTAAATGCTTTAATCCATAGTCCTTTTTAATCGATTGTGAAACAAAATCTAAACGACATAATAAAAAGTCAACCGCTCCACGGATTCCCAGACAGTCTCCCACACTGGTACTAGCGAGGCCTTAAGCTGAGTAACTTCTGCGATTTGACGAGAGCAGGCACATTCAGCTTAGAATGGCGATTGACATTAAATGCTTTAATCCATAGTCCTTTTTAATCGATTGTGAAACAAAATCTAAACGACATAATAAAAAGGCAACCGCACCACGGATTCCCAGACAGTCTCCCACACTGGTACTAGCGAGGCCTTAAGCTGTGTAACTTCTGCGATCTGACGAGAGCAGGGACATTCAGCTTAGAATGGCCATTGACATTAAATGCTTTAATCTATAGTCCTTTTTAATCGATTGTGAAACAAAATCTAAACGACATAATAAAAAGTCAACCGCACCACGGATTCCAAGACAGTCTCCCACACTGGTACTAGCGAGGCCTTAAGCTGTGTAACTTCTGCGATCTGACGAGAGCAGGCACATTCAGCTTAGAATAGCCATTGACATTAAATGCTTTAATCCATAGTCCTTTTTAATCGATTGTGAAACAAAATCTAAACGACATAATAAAAAGTCAACCGCACCACAGATTCCCAGACAGTCTCCCACACTGGTACTAGCGAGGCGTTAAGCTGTGTAACTTCTGCGATCTAACGAGAGCAGGCACATTCAGCTTAGAATGGCCATTGACATTAAATGCTTTAATCCATAGTCCTTTTTAATCGATTGTGAAACAAAATCTAAACGACATAATAAAAAGTCAACCGCACCACGGATTCCCAGACAGTCTCCCACACTGGTACTAGCGAGGCCTTAAGCTGTGTAACTTCTGCGATCTGACGAGAGCAGGCACATTCAGCTTAGAATGGCCGTTGACATTAAATGCTTTAATCCATAGTCCTTTTTAATCGATTGTGAAACAAAATCTAAACGACATAATAAAAAGTCAACCGCACCACGGATTCCCAGACAGTCTCCCACACTGGTACTAGCGAGGCGTTAAGCTGTGTAACTTCTGCGATCTAACGAGAGCAGGCACATTCAGCTTAGAATGGCCATTGACATTAAATGCTTTAATCCATAGTCCTTTTTAATCGATTGTGAAACAAAATCTAAACGACATAATAAAAAGTCAACCGCACCACGGATTCCCAGACAGTCTCCCACACTGGTACTAGCGAGGCCTTAAGCTGCGTAACTTCTGCGATCTGACGATAGCAGGCACATTCAGCTTAGAATGGCCATTGACATTAAATGCTTTAATCCATAGTCCTTTTTAATCGATTGTGAAACAAAATCTAAACGACATAATAAAAAGTCAACCGCACCACGGATTCCAAGACAGTCTCCCACACTGGTACTAGCGAGGCCTTAAGCTGTGTAACTTCTGCGATCTGACGAGAGCAGGCACATTCCGCTTAGAATTGCCATTGACATTAAATGCTTTAATCCATAGTCCTTTTTAATCGATTGTGAAACAAAATCTAAACGACATAATAAAAAGTCAACCGCTCCACGGATTCCCAGACAGTCTCCCACACTGGTACTAGCGAGGCCTTAAGCTGAGTAACTTCTGCGATTTGACGAGAGCAGGCACATTCAGCTTAGAATGGCGATTGACATTAAATGCTTTAATCCATAGTCCTTTTTAATCGATTGTGAAACAAAATCTAAACGACATAATAAAAAGTCAACCGCACCACGGATTCCCAGACAGTCTCCCACACTGGTACTAGCGAGGCCTTAAGCTGTGTAACTTCTGCGATCTGACGAGAGCAGGGACATTCAGCTTAGAATGGCCATTGACATTAAATGCTTTAATCTATAGTCCTTTTTAATCGATTGTGAAACAAAATCTAAACGACATAATAAAAATTCAACCGCACCATGGATTCCCAGACAGTCTCCCACACTGGTACTAGTGAGGCCTTAAGCTGTGTAACTTCTGCGTTCTGACGAGAGCAGGCACATTCAGCTTAGAATTGCCATTGACGTTAAATGCTTTAATCCATAGTCCTTTTTAATCAATTGTGAAACAAAATCTAAACGACATAATAAAAAGTCAACCGCACCACGGATTCCCAGACAGTTTCCCACACTGGTACTGGTGTGGCCTTAAGCTGTGTAACTTCTGCGATCTGACGAGAGCAGGGACATTCAGCTTAGAATGGCCATTGACATTAAATGCTTTAATCCATAGTCCTTTTTAATCGATTGTGAAACAAAATCTAAACGACATAATAAAAATTCAACCGCACCACGGATTCCCAGACAGTCTCCCACACTGGTACTAGCGAGGCCTTAAGCTGTGTAACTTCTGCGATCTGACGGGGGCAGGCACATTCAGCTTAGAATGGCCATTGACGTTAAACGCTTTAATCCATAGTCCTATTTAATCTATTGTGAAACAAAATCTAAACGACATAATAAAAAGTCAACCGCACCACGGATTCCCAGACAGTCTCCCACACTGGTACTAGCGAGGCGTTAAGCTGTGTAACTTCTGCGATCTAACGAGAGCAGGCACATTCAGCTTAGAATGGCCATTGACATTAAATGCTTTAATCTATAGTCCTTTTTAATCGATTGTGAAACAAAATCTAAACGACATAATAAAAAGTCAACCGCACCACGGATTCCCAGACAGTCTCCCACACTGGTACTAGCAAGGCCTTAAGCTGTGTAACTTCTGCGATCTGAAGAGAGCAGGCACATTCAGCTTAGAATGGCCATTGACTTTAAAAGCCTTAAACCATAGTCCTATTTAATCTATTGTGAAACAAAATCTAAACAACATAATAAAAAGTCAACCGCACCACAGATTCCCAGAGAGTCTCCCACACTGGTACTAGCGAGGCCTTAAGCTGTGTAACTTCTGCGATCTGACGAGAGCAGGCACATTCAGCTTAGAATGGCCATTGACGTTAAATGCTTTAATCCATAGTCCTATTTAATCTATTGTGAAACAAAATCTAAACGACATAATAAAAATTTAACCGCACCACGGATTCCCAGACAGTCTCCCACACTGGTACTAGCGAGGCCTTAAGCTGTGTAACTTCTGCGTTCTGACGAGAGCAGGCACATTCAGCTTAGAATGGCCATTGACGTTAAATGCTTTAATCCATAGTCCTTTTTAATCAATTGTGAAACAAAATCTAAACGACATAATAAAAAGTCAACCGCACCACGGATTCCCAGACAGTCTCCCACACTGGTACTGGTGAGGCCTTAAGCTGTGTAACTTCTGCGATCTGACGAGAGCAGGCACATTCAGCTTAGAATGGCCATAGACATTAAAAGCTTTAATCCATAGTCCTATTTAATCTATTGTGAAACAAAATCTAAACAACATAATAAAAAGTCAACCACACCACAGATTCCCAGAGAGTCTCCCACACTGGTACTAGCGAGGCCTTAAGCTGTGTAACTTCTGCGATCTGACGAGAGCAGGCACATTCAGCTTAGAATGGCCATTGACATTAAATGCTTTAATCCATAGTCCTTTTTAATCGATTGTGAAACAAAATTTAAACGACATAATAAAAAGTCAACCGCACCACGGATTCCCAGACAGTCTCCCACACTGGTACTAGCGAGGCCTTAAGCTGTGTAACTTCTGCGATCTGACGAGAGCAGGCACATGCAGCTTAGAATGGCCATTGACATTAAAAGCTTTTATCCATAGTCCTATTTAATCTATTGTGAAACAAAATCTAAACGACTTAATAAAAAGTCAACCGCACCACGGATTCCCAGACAGTCTCCCACACTGGTACTAGCGAGGCCTTAAGCTGTGTAACTTCTGCGATCTGACGAGAGCAGGCACATTCAGCTTAGAATGGCCATTGACATTAAAAGCCTTAATCCATAGTCCTATTTAATCTATTGTGAAACAAAATCTAAACAACATAATAAAAAGTCAACCGCACCACGGATTCCCAGACAGTCTCCCACACTGGTACTAGCGAGGCCCTAAGCTGTGTAACTTCTGCGATCTGACGAGAGCAGGCACATTCAGCTTAGAATGGCCATTGACATTAAATGCTTTAATCCATAGTCCTTTTTAATCGATTGTGAAACAAAATCTAAACGACATAATAAAAGTCAACCGCACCACGGATTCCCAGACAGTCTCCCACACTGGTACTAGCGAGGCCTTAAGCTGTGTAACTTCTGCGATCTGACGAGAGCAGGCACATTCAGCTTAGAATGGCCATTGACATTAAATGCTTTAATCCATAGTCCTTTTAATCGATTGTGAAACAAAATCTAAACGACATAATAAAAAGTCAACCGCACCACGGATTCCCAGACAGTCTCCCACACTGGTACTAGCGAGGCATTAAGCTGTGTAACTTCTGCGATCTAACGAGAGCAGGTACATTCAGCTTAGAATGGCCAAATACGTTAAACGCTTTAATCCATAGTCCTATTTAATCTATTGTGAAACAAAATCTAAACGACATAATACAAAGTTAACCGCACCACGGATTCCCAGACAGTCTCCCACATTGGTACTAGCGAGGCGTTAAGCTGTGTGACTTCTGCGATCTAACGAAAGCAGGCACATTCAGCTTAGAATGGCCATTGACATTAAATGCTTTAATCCATAGTCCTTTTTAATCGATTGTGAAACAAAATCTAAACGACATAATAAAAAGTCAACCGCACCACGGATTCCCAGACAGTCTCCAACACTGGTACTAGCGAGGCCTTAAGCTGTGTAACTTCTGCGATCTGACGAGAGCAGGCACATTCAGTTTAGAATGGCCATTGACATTAAATGCTTTAATCCATAGTCCTTTTTAATCGATTGTGAAACAAAATCTAAACGACATAATAAAAAGTCAACCGCACCACGGATTCCCAGACAGTCTCCCACATTGGTACTAGCGAGGCCTTAAGCTGTGTAACTTCTGCAATCTGACGAGAGCAGGGACATTCAGCTTAGAATGGCCATTGACATTAAATGCTTTAATCCATAGTCCTTTTTAATCGATTGTGAAACAAAATCTAAACGACATAATAAAAATTCAACCGCACCACGGATTCCCAGACAGTCTCCCACACTGGTACTAGCGAGGCCTTAAGCTGTGTAACTTCTGCGATCTGACGAGAGCAGGCACATTCAGCTTAGAATGGCCACTGACATTAAAAGCCTTAATCCATAGTCCTATTTAATCTATTGTGAAACAAAATCTAAACAACATAATAAAAAGCCAACCGCACCACGGATTCCCAGACAGTCTCCCACACTGGTACTAGCGAGGCCTTAAGCTGTGTAACTTCTGCGATCTGACGAGAGCAGGGACATTCAGCTTAGAATGGCCATTGACATTAAATGCTTTAATCCATAGTCCTTTTTAATCGATTGTGAAACAAAATCTAAACGACATAATAAATATTCAACCGCACCACGGATTCCCAGACAGTCTCCCACACTGGTACTAGCGAGGCATTAAGCTGTGTAACTTCTGCGTTCTGACGAGAGCAGGCACATTCAGCTTAGAATGGCCATTGACGTTAAATGCTTTAATCCATAGTCCTATTTAATCTATTGTGAAACAAAATCTAAACGACATAATAAAAAGTCAACCGCACCACGGATTCCCAGACAGTCTCCCACACTGTAACTAGCGAGGCGTTAAGCTGTGTAACTTCTGCGATCTAACGAGAGCAGGCACATTCAGCTTAGAATGGCCATTGACATTAAATGCTTTAATCCATAGTCCTTTTTAATCGATTGTGAAACAAAATCTAAACGACATAATAAAAAGTCAACCGCACCACGGATTCCCAGACAGTCTCCCACACTGGTACTAGCGAGGTTTTAAGCTGTGAAACTTCTGCGATCTAACGAGAGCAGGCACATTCAGCTTCGAATGGCCATTGACATTAAATGCTTTAATCCATAGTCCTTTTTAATCGATTGTGAAACAAAATCTAAACGACATAATAAAAAGTCAACCGCACCACGGATTCCCAGACAGTCTCCCACACTGGTACTAGCGAGGCCTTAAGCTGTGTAACTTCTGCGATCTGACGAGAGCAGGGACATTCAGTTTAGAATGGCCATTGACATTAAATGCTTTAATCCATAGTCCTTTTTAATCGATTGTGAAACAAAATCGAAACGACATAATAAAAAGTCAACCGCACCACGGATTCCGAGACAGTCTCCCACACTGGTACTAGCGAGGCCTTAAACTGTGTAACTTCTGCGATCTGACGAGAGCATGGACATTCAGCTTAGAATGGCTATTGACATTAAATGCTTTAATCCATAGTCCTTTTTAATCGATTGTGAAACAAAATCTAAACGACATAATAAAAAGTCAACCGCACCACGGATTCCCAGACAGTCTCCCACACTGGTACTAGCGAGGCATTAAGCTGTGTAACTTCTGCGATCTAACGAGAGCAGGTACATTCAGCTTAGAATGGCCAAATACGTTAAACGCTTTAATCCATAGTCCTATTTAATCTATTGTGAAACAAAATCTAAACGACATAATACAAAGTTAACCGCACCACGGATTCCCAGACAGTCTCCCACATTGGTACTAGCGAGGCGTTAAGCTGTGTAACTTCTGCGATCTAACGAAAGCAGGCACATTCAGCTTAGAATGGCCATTGACATTAAATGCTTTAATCCATAGTCCTTTTTAATCGATTGTGAAACAAAATCTAAACGACATAATAAAAAGTCAACCGCACCACGGATTCCCACACAGTCTCCCACACTGGTACTAGCGAGGCGTTAAGCTGTGTAACTTCTGCGATCTAACGAGAGCAGGCACATTCAGCTTAGAATGGCCATTGACATTAAAAGCCTTAATCCATAGTCCTATTTAATCTATTGTGAAACAAAATCTAAACAACATAATAAAAAGTCAACCGCACCACGGATCCCCAGACTGTCTCCCACACTGGTACTAGCGAGGCCTTAAGCTGTGTAACTTCTGCGATCTGACGAGAGCAGGGACATTCAGCTTAGAATGGCCATTGACGTTAAATGCCTTAATCCATAGTCCTATTTAATCTATTGTGAAACAAAATCTAAACGACATAATAAAAAGTCAACCGCACCACGGATTCCCAGACAGTCTCCCACACTGGTACTAGCGAGGCATTAAGCTGTGTAACTTCTGCGATCTGACGAGAGCAGGGACATTCAGCTTAGAATGGCCATTGACATTAAATGCTTTAATCCATAGTCCTTTTTAATCGATTGTGAAACAAAATCTAAACGACATAATAAAAAGTCAACCGCACCACGGATTCCCAGACAGTCTCCCACACTGGTACTAGCGAGGCCTTAAGCTGTGTAACTTCTGCGATCTGACGAGAGCAGGCACATTCAGCTTAGAATGGCCATTGACGTTAAATTCTTTAATCCATAGTCCTATTTAATCTATTGTGAAACAAAATCTAAACGACATAATAAAAAGTCAACCGCACCACGGATTCCCAGACAGTCTCCCACACTGGAACTAGCGAGGCGTTAAGCTGTGTAACTTCTGCGATCTAACGAGAGCAGGCACATTCAGCTTAGAATGGCCATTGACATTAAATGCTTTAATCCATAGTCCTTTTTAATCGATTGTGAAACAAAATCTAAACGACATAATAAAAAGTCAACCGCACCACGGATTCCCAGACAGTCTCCCACACTGGTACTAGCGAGGTTTTAAGCTGTGAAACTTCTGCGATCTAACGAGAGCAGGCACATTCAGCTTCGAATGGCCATTGACATTAAATGCTTTAATCCATAGTCCTTTTTAATCGATTGTGAAACAAAATCTAAACGACATAATAAAAAGTCAACCGCACCACGGATTCCCAGACAGTCTCCCACACTGGTACTAGCGAGGCCTTAAGCTGTGTAACTTCTGCGATCTGACGAGAGCAGGGACATTCAGTTTAGAATGGCCATTGACATTAAATGCTTTAATCCATAGTCCTTTTTAATCGATTGTGAAACAAAATCGAAACGACATAATAAAAAGTCAACCGCACCACGGATTCCGAGACAGTCTCCCACACTGGTACTAGCGAGGCCTTAAGCTGTGTAACTTCTGCGTTCTGACGAGAGCATGGACATTCAGCTTAGAATGGCTATTGACATTAAATGCTTTAATCCATAGTCCTTTTTAATCGATTGTGAAACAAAATCTAAACGACATAATAAAAAGTCAACCGCACCACGGATTCCCAGACAGTCTCCCACACTGGTACTAGCGAGGCATTAAGCTGTGTAACTTCTGCGATCTAACGAGAGCAGGTACATTCAGCTTAGAATGGCCAAATACGTTAAACGCTTTAATCCATAGTCCTATTTAATCTATTGTGAAACAAAATCTAAACGACATAATACAAAGTTAACCGCACCACGGATTCCCAGACAGTCTCCCACATTGGTACTAGCGAGGCGTTAAGCTGTGTAACTTCTGCGATCTAACGAAAGCAGGCACATTCAGCTTAGAATGGCCATTGACATTAAATGCTTTAATCCATAGTCCTTTTTAATCGATTGTGAAACAAAATCTAAACGACATAATAAAAAGTCAACCGCACCACGGATTCCCAGACAGTCTCCCACACTGGTACTAGCGAGGCCTTAAGCTGTGTAACTTCTGCGATCTGACGAGAGCAGGCACATTCAGTTTAGAATGGCCATTGACATTAAATGCTTTAATCCATAGTCCTTTTTAATCGATTGTGAAACAAAATCTAAACGACATAATAAAAAGTCAACCGCACCACGGATTCCCAGACAGTCTCCCACACTGGTACTAGCGAGGCCTTAAGCTGTGTAACTTCTGCGATCTGACGAGAGCAGGCACATTCAGCTTAGAATGGCCACTGACATTAAAAGCCTTAATCCATAGTCCTATTTAATCTATTGTGAAACAAAATCTAAACAACATAATAAAAAGCCAACCGCACCACGGATTCCCAGACAGTCTCCCACACTGGTACTAGCGAGGCCTTAAGCTGTGTAACTTCCGCGATCTGACGAGAGCAGGGACATTCAGCTTAGAATGGCCATTGACATTAAATGCTTTAATCCATAGTCCTTTTTAATCGATTGTGAAACAAAATCTAAACGACATAATAAATATTCAACCGCACCACGGATTCCCAGACAGTCTCCCACACTGGTACTAGCGAGGCATTAAGCTGTGTAACTTCTGCGTTCTGACGAGAGCAGGCTCATTCAGCTTAGAATGGCCATTGACGTTAAATGCTTTAATCCATAGTCCTTTTTAATCGATTGTGAAACAAAATCTAAACGACATAATAAAAAGTCAACCGCACCACGGATTCCCAGACAGTCTCCAACACTGGTACTAGCGAGGCCTTAAGCTGTGTAACTTCTGCGATCTGACGAGAGCAGGCACATTCAGTTTAGAATGGCCATTGACATTAAATGCTTTAATCCATAGTCCTTTTTAATCGATTGTGAAACAAAATCTAAACGACATAATAAAAAGTCAACCGCACCACGGATTCCCAGACAGTCTCCCACACTGGTACTAGCGAGGCCTTAAGCTGTGTAACTTCTGCAATCTGACGAGAGCAGGGACATTCAGCTTAGAATGGCCATTGACATTAAATGCTTTAATCCATAGTCCTTTTTAATCGATTGTGAAACAAAATCTAAACGACATAATAAAAATTCAACCGCACCACGGATTCCCAGACAGTCTCCCACACTGGTACTAGCGAGGCCTTAAGCTGTGTAACTTCTGCGATCTGACGAGAGCAGGCACATTCAGCTTAGAATGGCCACTGACATTAAAAGCTTTAATCCATAGTCCTATTTAATCTATTGTGAAACAAAATCTAAACGACATAATAAAAAGTCAACCGCACCACGGATTCCCAGACAGTCTCCCACACTGTAACTAGCGAGGCGTTAAGCTGTGTAACTTCTGCGATCTAACGAGAGCAGGCACATTCAGCTTAGAATGGCCATTGACATTAAATGCTTTAATCCATAGTCCTTTTTAATCGATTGTGAAACAAAATCTAAACGACATAATAAAAAGTCAACCGCACCACGGATTCCCAGACAGTCTCCCACACTGGTACTAGCGAGGTTTTAAGCTGTGAAACTTCTGCGATCTAACGAGAGCAGGCACATTCAGCTTCGAATGGCCATTGACATTAAATGCTTTAATCCATAGTCCTTTTTAATCGATTGTGAAACAAAATCTAAACGACATAATAAAAAGTCAACCGCACCACGGATTCCCAGACAGTCTCCCACACTGGTACTAGCGAGGCCTTAAGCTGTGTAACTTCTGCGATCTGACGAGAGCAGGGACATTCAGTTTAGAATGGCCATTGACATTAAATGCTTTAATCCATAGTCCTTTTTAATCGATTGTGAAACAAAATCGAAACGACATAATAAAAAGTCAACCGCACCACGGATTCCGAGACAGTCTCCCACACTGGTACTAGCGAGGCCTTAAACTGTGTAACTTCTGCGATCTGACGAGAGCATGGACATTCAGCTTAGAATGGCTATTGACATTAAATGCTTTAATCCATAGTCCTTTTTAATCGATTGTGAAACAAAATCTAAACGACATAATAAAAAGTCAACCGCACCACGGATTCCCAGACAGTCTCCCACACTGGTACTAGCGAGGCATTAAGCTGTGTAACTTCTGCGATCTAACGAGAGCAGGTACATTCAGCTTAGAATGGCCAAATACGTTAAACGCTTTAATCCATAGTCCTATTTAATCTATTGTGAAACAAAATCTAAACGACATAATACAAAGTTAACCGCACCACGGATTCCCAGACAGTCTCCCACATTGGTACTAGCGAGGCGTTAAGCTGTGTAACTTCTGCGATCTAACGAAAGCAGGCACATTCAGCTTAGAATGGCCATTGACATTAAATGCTTTAATCCATAGTCCTTTTTAATCGATTGTGAAACAAAATCTAAACGACATAATAAAAAGTCAACCGCACCACGGATTCCCACACAGTCTCCCACACTGGTACTAGCGAGGCGTTAAGCTGTGTAACTTCTGCGATCTAACGAGAGCAGGCACATTCAGCTTAGAATGGCCATTGACATTAAAAGCCTTAATCCATAGTCCTATTTAATCTATTGTGAAACAAAATCTAAACAACATAATAAAAAGTCAACCGCACCACGGATCCCCAGACTGTCTCCCACACTGGTACTAGCGAGGCCTTAAGCTGTGTAACTTCTGCGATCTGACGAGAGCAGGGACATTCAGCTTAGAATGGCCATTGACGTTAAATGCCTTAATCCATAGTCCTATTTAATCTATTGTGAAACAAAATCTAAACGACATAATAAAAAGTCAACCGCACCACGGATTCCCAGACAGTCTCCCACACTGGTAC